>NC_141764.1:66942128-67167128 GCF_982258835.1 Parasteatoda tepidariorum
CACGTCAGCACTGTGATCGGTGCAAGGCGGATGTGGAATTCGTACTGACCCGCCATCGCTGGGATTCGAACCCGACTCCCCTCAATGGAAAGAAAATGCCCCACCCCCTGATCCATCGTGTCTCAATAGCAACGGAATGTGCACTATGTTATAATGTGATAATACGACTACCACAAGATCCATATTGCACGAAAGAGCATTCAGTTTCCAACGATCGTTACCGCCGGTCTCATGTCCGAATAATGTCTTCAACTTAGAGCAGTTAGTATACAAAGAATTAATGTCATTAATAGTTTGCAACAAATTAAGAGACTAAATATTTCTAATATTTATTTGCAATTTGAAAGTATATCTTTCCTTAACAATGCAGATTTGAAACAAACTAATAAGTTTATAGTATATAGAATGTTCTCTAATCACTGCTCTTATTCTTTTATTTTATGATGATAATTTTAAGAGCCCACTTCAATTATTCCTAATGGTAAAAATGGTTGCAAAATTTCGTTTTTTCTTATTACATAAATTAAAAAAAAATCGTTACATCCGTATTCATCGTAATAAAATAATTATTGAAATATTATTTGTAACGAAAAAAATAATTAATTTTATAAACTTCTTGACTTTTATAAAAACTCATTATTCTTAAGTGAAAATAATGCCAATTTTTACACTGGTACTGATATTACAATGGCATTAAATAAGGACTTAGATGTATTTTAGAATACCGTTATGGTCACATTGGGACTTACAAATTTATAACTGTGCGATGGACAAATAAAATTTTGAGAAACCTGACAAACTATAAATGTAACGTATGGAATTTACTGATTTTCAGAATATAATTCTCAAAACCTGTTTGAATGCTTTATATTTAGTGAAGGTTAAAAATGATTTCTAGAACTTGAAATTTCTTTCATCAATCCATCTAAAGAATTGAAGTCTTTAGTTAATTTTTGTATTTTAATGACGTTTATTTCTTAAGTTGCAATATTGATTAATCTCATACTTTATGTGTGTATTTGAGTAAAGTTTTGATAAGGATTCAAAAAGTATATAATTAGGGTGGTGGTTGTGAAACATTATGTGTATCCACTTTATCCTTTACTTTCAAAGTACTCCCTTCGAACGAAAAATAGGCTTAGATAAAAATATTTTAAAGTTGCAAGGTTATATGTAACACTACATTTACACTATAAATTATATGTTATATGTCATTATTAGTATTTTGTCAGTGTGCTTTTAACTTGTGTTTTTTGTGTATCATTGGATTTTCATCTTTTTCTCAATATTTGAATTTTTGAGGTATTGCTTTTTAGTTTTGCCATGATGGGGCCTCGGGGCACCGTTAGTTTTTGGTTTAACCACTGACTACAGAAAGGCTCCAGTGTGTTAGCACACCGCTGATGGAGTGCTGTTTTCGCTAATATACATATCTTAAAAATTTAGTTTTGCTTGTTTCGGGTTTCTATCTTTTTATTTAAATTGCTTACATAAGACACATTTAACTGCTTTTAGCACTTTTCTATTTAGACCTAAGTTTAAAGTTTTTAGCTTAATATTTGATTAAATCAAATTCATACTTCGATTGGTGTTTGATTACTTCATCTTGAGTAAATATTTTCCACATTTACATTGAATTTTACTCTGACTAACTGAATCTGGCTCTCTTTACTTCAATGAAATCCATTTTCAAACATTAGAGTAAGGAAAAAATATATCTTGCATATTAAAGAGTTGTGCATGCTTAAACAATCAGATGTATACCATTGATTTTATAAAACTTAGCGTAGAATATGACTATAAGATAATAACTTTGCCTGTAAAAATATTATTTATTTTATTTAAAATTCGTTATATAAGTATTTGAACATATTAAAATTTATTTATCGTTTAAAAATTTTTCAGAGAATTTTCAGATAGCTATCTGCCGTGAAAACTTATTTCAATAGTTTAAAATCCAATTCATTAAAGAAATTAATTTTACTTTCAAATATTTTCTTTTTACTTTTACAAAACCATCTTTAACTAGAAAGTAATGAAGCTAGTTAAAATTCAAGTGGTTAACGAAGGGAAAACTTTTTAAAGTTCAAATAGTTAAAAGTTAAAAGTATGCTATTTAAATACAATAAACGCGTATGACTAGCAACATTTAAATAACTTCTCAGCTAAGTCTAAAAGTCGGAACTATAAGCTTTCTTTTGCATGAATTAATCATTTAAATATTCAAATGTTAAGCAGATGCATAGATTATAAACACCGACATGAACATGCAAAGAATATTTTTTTGAAAAAGAATTGAATTGTCACATTCATAGAAATAAATAAATAATTTATTCATTTATTACTTTTTCTTATAATAACTTTTCTATTTGTGGTCTGTTGAAAATATCGTTCTCATTTTATAAATATGCATAAAATATCAAGCAAACTATAGTGTCCTGAAAAGTGTAAATAAATGTCGGTACATTTTCATTTAGAAAATATTTGATTAAAACTGTTTGAATATTTATTAATATTGTTATTCATTTTAATAATTTTGTCTACATTTGGATTCATATAATATACGAAAGCTACAAGTTATTGTTATTTCGATCGTATAATATTACGTTTGTTGCATTATGACCATCTACATTTAGTTCAATAAAAAAATACATTTCTTCTACATTTTATGTAGATTACATTATATCATTAAAATGTGTCAAAATATGGCTCCTTGTGCTGTTTATACTTTTCTTTGGATCATTTGGCTGGACTTACACAATCCATTCTGAATTTTGTGCTTTATATTTCCATATTTATTTCTATACAATTTAATTTTTATGTAATTTAATTTTTAAATTTTAATTTTTAATTGCAGCAGTTTTAATGAACTAAATGGATAATAAACTTAACATCAAATAATATTTATTGAAATATTTAAAAAAAAAAGGCATAGTCACTAAGAAAATAGACATAAAAAATAAGCATCGTAAGAATAAATTCATTATAGTTCCTTGATTATCGCAAAAACTCCTACTTCCCATACCATTAACTTTTCCTCGGCATAATTCAAGTGCTGGTTTACAAATTTAATCTCTTCTTAGTTAGGTCTAGAAAAAAAGAAATAATTTTTTTTTTTATAAAAAAAAATTATTTCATATTTTATTTTATTTTATAACCGTCGTTGAACAGCCAAACCAATTTTTAGATTTACGACCACTAATGTTCCATTCCGTAGCCTTGTAATTTTGAACTCAAACCATAAGACAAGGGAACTGCTGGATCAAGTATAGGGAGAAATTTGCCTTCGTGGGGGGATTTTTGATCGAACTAGTTAGCATTTGCGTTACATTGAGAGGAAAACCCAGAGAACCTCACACGCGTATCCTGATGACAGAGGGGCTCTATCCAAAATTGGCGATTTATTAAAATATAACATAGCCAAAACAAAGCCAACCCCACATAGCAATATTGGGTTTGAAAATACTTTGGCGATCACGAGTCGCCAACAAATTTATGGAAATTATTACACCCATGCAACTGAAACATATTTTCAGTTAGAAATTTAGAATTGCAAAGTTATAAATAGATTTCTGTTTTCAATTAGGCGCGACAGTGAATTAATGAGTCTGCATTAGTATTGAAATAAAAAGTATCCGTTACATTGATCGATAAAAAAAGAATAAAATATTTTATGCTCACTTCAGAAGATTAAATATTTGATTTATTTTAAATGTAATTCGATAAATAAAATAAGCTTAAGTAATTAAAGATATTTTAGAGGATAGGAAATAAATATGTAATGCCAATTGTGGCATCACAATGAGAACTACCCACATACACTTTTTTGTTGATATACGTTTGTAAGTTTTAGGATGTTCACTTAATTTGTTATTGAAGTGCTGCTCATCATCTTACTTTTGACCTTGACTTCAATAATTGACAAACTAATGATGTTTTCCAGTTAAATGCCATTTATTTTAATGAAAATATTATAATTGCACATACCAAACACCAGCACTGCATTTCATGCCGAGAAAAAATAAATTTCTCCTTAAATCATATTCTAACATGAATTCACTCTATAAAAATTTATGTTTAATAATTATTAAAAGATATCAAGTTAAAAAACACAAAGAAAACGTTTTCAAAAACCTATTTTTTTATTTTGTGTAAAAAGATCTTTGCATTAAATAATATCATCTAATTAAATGCCTAAATCAATAATCATTAACAGAATAAATCTTCATAGTTTATTCTCAATGTTAATTATTTTCAGCAACTATGATTATGTAAATTGTCCTTTTCTTATAACATAATAAATTTTCCCATCTATTGCATAACAAAGCAACCTCTTGAAATTGAAGATAAAATGTAATCTTCATAACAAATTTGCAAAATTAATTGAATAAAAAAACCTAGTTCTGAAAAGATATTTTCCCCGCTCAAAATGTGTTTTATTTCTTCTGACTTCATCACTTTTGCATTAATCGAACCATTTCGTTCCATATTTAATTTAGTAGCAAGGATGCAGTTAATTTATTTTGCATTCTGATAAGATTGAAATTACTTTAAAATTTCTTATAGGAAAAGTGACGTTACTAAAAAAACTATCCATTCAACAACATTAATAATCCAAGGCAGAAGAACGTAATCTTTGCCATAAGTTGCCAACATGGATGTGATTACCAGACTTAATACTTCCGTTTTATCTTCCGTTACCAATCTCCTCGTGTTTTTTTCCGTTTTTTTTGTACAACTTTTATAGCTTTTTTTTTACCCATTTTCGCTAAAAGCGATAAGCATTTATTTTGATGAGATGAGATTTGATTAAATTTTTAAGAATATTGTTGAAAATATGATAGCAGCTTGTTTTCTTTTTAGTGTAGAATATCGAATTACCGAGACAACATGATTAATATTTATTGAACCGCGAATGGAGATGTTTCGCTGTTCTAAAATGAATTATATAACGAATTTCTTAATTATAAAATTTAGGAGTTAAAATAATATTAGCAACAAAATATATTAAATAATATTAGTAGCACCTGTATGTTTAACTCATATTTTGACAAGCATAGAAATTTTATTTAATGTGGTATTATTTTCATTGAAATATCTTTAAATTGTATTAATTAGAACTCGAAAAAAGGTTCCATGTAGGAAAAATAATTTATTTGAAAAATAAAATACCCACAATGGGCCAAATGAATGGACAAACCATTTAGTTTAACATTAGGTTTTTTATGAAGTTAATTTTATTTTTACTTTAGTTTCAGAACTTGCGAATTAAATCCAACATAAAATCATATGATCAATTTCAAATGGAATAATCATACATATTTATAAAGTTGAACTTATCAATAACCATCTTAATTTAAGAATCTAATGAATTTTTAAAATTTTGTTAGAGAAAGTGCTTATATATTACTAGTGTCGTAAAGATAGGATCAGAACCCTTGATAAAATCAGAAAAATGAAATTGGTGAAAAATATGCACCATAGTGTAAATATAAAATATGTATAGACAAAACGCGTTTACGCACCTTTCTTCCGAAAATAGGTTAACCCCTTCCTTCTCGCTCCCGTGAAAATGACTGGGTGAGGTTTCGCCCTCTATTTCTCGCTCCCGTGATATTGACGGGCTGGAGTGTTCAGTCGTAACGCGCCAATAAGAATAAAACTAATTCATTTATTTTGCACGGACAACACTTTATTTCTCATTTTACACACTAGATGGCAGTAACAGGATATTTTTTAAGGTATTTGTAGATAGTTTATTTTAAACGAGATTTCAGCACTAATCAAGTACGTAATACAAATACAAAAGACAAAAAAATAGGCACTTTTATGACCGTTTTCTTGAAAATTAACCGATCGTTAAGGGGTTAATAAAATCATATGTTAGGATTGTATTGTTTCATCAGGATTGAAGTTCGTGCTGGATATAAATCTTTACAGTTGAGTTGTAAAATTTTTGTCAAAGGTGGGATATCATTATTTTGCTCAAGTCTTTAAATTATAAGAAATATTTCTACATTCACAAAGAAGGATATTCTTACGAATCATATGCTATGTATAGGATAATTTTCTTCGGGTACTTATGGAATGTATGGTTCCTGTATTACTCTAGCAACCGACCTTCTTTCAATTTTGCCTATTTTTCAATTTGCCTTTCTTGTTTCGCAACAGATTTAGTAAATATTTTTTTCTTAAACTTTTGGTTAATGCCATTCACGTTTGACGCAAAATTGCCAAATATGACTCGTGTAGTGGCAATTAAACTTTACCATCAATCAAATTTGGGCTATTTATTATACACCGGTGTTTAAAATTAGAATTTTTATACTTCAGCAATAACTCCGGAAGTAAGAAAAAATGCAATAAAATTGGGCTTGATGGGTAGATAAAACGCAAACCAAACTCTTATTCAATAGTTATCTTGCACGTGCCCATTGCAGAAAACTGGTATTTAGACGTGATCAGAAATCAAATAAAAGTATAAATTAATGAGGGTTTCTGATAGTTAACATTCGGTTGATATCTTTTTGCGCATTTCACTTTTAATAGAGAACTTTTTAAATAACTGGAAAATGTTTGAACTTATTTATAAAATTCGTTTACCCAAAGATAGTTTAACACTAAACAGATAGAAACTAAAACAGTAACTTTTAGTATATATTTATTATTTTATGTAATAATAATCAAAAAAATTTTGAATTTTGAGGATTAAATTTTTACATCATTTTCAAAGAATGTAACTTTATATGGCAAATTATAAAAAAATTGAGTGAAATTGGTCAAATAGTTCCTGAGAACTCAAAATTTAGATATTTTTTTAAAAATTTTTTTTTTTTTAAATATTAGCTTTTTCTGAAATTGTTCGACCGATTTTGATTTAATTTTGTATTTTGCCGTGTGAAATCATTCTTTAAAATGATGTAAAAATTGTATACCTTGCAATTAAAAATTGTTTCGACTATTATCACATAAAATTATAAAAAACTAGCTTTGGGAATATTACCCACATCATTCAGGGTATCTAATTGCAAGTTCTAAGGCGAAATTGCCCACGAGCAATGGGCTCAACTAGGATGGTCAGAGACAGGCTAAAAATCGAATCGTGACGGTCTTAGTGAGCGCCAAAAAGAATTTCTTAAGCTAAACAGGAACACTTTGCGGATGATCATTGGTCTTCTCTAACTGGACACTGCACCCTCAGGAGACACCTATACATAATAAGTGTTGTATCTGATCCTCTTTGTCTTGGTAGTCATCTTGAGAAGGAGACTTCATGACGTATACTTTGTGATTGGGAGGTCTATTCTTCTGAAAGATTTGAACGTTCAGGGCAACATTGCATTAAGCCCTGGGAACTGCAAGGTATTCCTGTCAGGTGTTTTCTGAACTTTATTTCAGCTATAAAGTTCAGCTATAAATTATTAATCATGATTTAGGGTTTGTACACAATAGACCTCTTGTCGATGTGCCCTGCTCTTTGGAGCTGCCCAACATCTAAGAATATTAATTGGATTGAATTATAGATATCGATTTCAAGAAAGTTAAAAAAAAGTCTCTGAAACCCTTTTACTTTTTCCATGGAGCACTAGAAAGCTTGGCAACAGCATTTGGGAAGCACTGTTACGGACTATAATAGTTCTTACGCCAAAAATATTTAAATGATTTTTTCAATTTATTACTGGTGACCTCTGCATTTTACTTGCCAAATGAGTAAATAAACTATGATATAACAAATATATTTGAGTCTTTTTTTTTTCGACGAAGTCTTTTTTTTCGATAGTAAAAACTACGATAGCTTCAAATTAAGTTAAGTATAGTAATAATTAAGTGCAAATATAACATAATATATTAGGGTTTATTATTCATAAGATATATACTCTAACCCATTATCTGGCAATTACTAAGGTTATTTTGCATCTGCTTGTAATCAGGAGAACTCATTTCGACCACTCACCACTGGACTTTAATCTAGGTCAATTTATTGGAAGACGAGCATTCTATCCCCAGAGATGTAGAGGTTAACCCTTTGCATAGTTAGAACCACAAAAATTTCAGAAATTTTTCCCAATGGCAAGGAAGCTCTGATTCGTGATTCTTCTACCACTGGTAGTATTTTAAGTCAGCACTATGGTCTGAGTGAACAAGGAGCAAAACTCGAATCCCCCTACTTCCGCTGGAATTCGAACTTATAGAGATGGGAGCGATATATCACTTGAGCCACCTTGTTTTACTTGAAAAGATTGCTAATAAGAAATAAGCACACCTAGTGGCGTAAGATGACATCCATTCTCGACACGGGTTGCATGCAAGGCCGGATTAACCATTAAGCACACTAAGCACGTGCTTAGGGCACCAGAGGATAGGGGGGCACCACAAAGCCTAACTAAATGTTCGCAGTACATTTTTTTTTTTTTTTGAAACATTGATAATAAATTTATTATTTTGAGCTTCCATTTTAAGAGTAGATAACAACCATTTCTAAGTACGAAATTTCACATAATAAAAGAAAAAAAAAACGAAAGATGTTTTGTATCAAAAATTTTCGGTCTTATAATGAAATTAGGTAGTGAATTTTATTCGATAAAAGCTCCATTTATTTATCCATTACAATGATTCCATAACATACTGCTAAGATTCATGTTTACAGAATATTTTTCACAGTTGCAGCAAGTTAATACTCCGGCAATTTGATATTTTTATGAAAAAAAATTTGATTTACAAAATTTTGATGCAATGGTTTGATGATGTTAAAAATGTGATTTTTGATGTGAAAAAAAATCTATGTTGTGCATGATTGCAGTTTTTGTGCATGTTTTTGTTTATACTACATAAAATATTTGCTTATACTATATTTTTAATTATATTCTCATTGCGACTGGAAAAGAAGTCATCAAATTACGTAAAGGTTGTGTTGCAAAAATTTACGTCAAATAATTTTTTTTATTCACTAAATTAAGAAAAAGGAGCTGTGTTTAAGTATCATTTTTCGAAATTTCTTTGTGGAGGAGAGGTTAAATTTGCGTAAAATATGACCACACACTTCGCATCACTTATGATTTTTTTTATCTATATATATCGAATATCGAAATTGAATTTTTAGATTTAAAATATATACTACGTAATATGAATGCAAGCAGCTAGTTTTTGAATAAGGAAAGAATTATAGGTTCCTTAGTCCTTAGAGTCTTGTATAAATACAAATGTTATAGAAGTTGAGCACAAAAGATGTGTAAATTCTCAATGTGAACCGGATGTTCGTTGACTGTGAAAATTAAGTTAAGAAGAGTACCCATTAAAACTAATTTAATTTTGAAAGCAAATGTAAGAAATAAGTAGCAATAAAATCAAATTTTCAATCATTGAATTTTGTTTAGTGCAAGTAAACTATATTTTGTGCATCTTATAACGAAATTTGCAAATATTATAATTAAGAAATAAGAAAAGTACTGCAAATTTCAAATTAAAAATAAATAGCAAATTTAAGAAAGATATTTTTATTATTTGAATTTTAAAATATGTTTAATCTATACATCTATACATCTATACATAATAATAAACGCGGCTGTGTGTGTGTCTGTCTGTCTGTAATCACAATATATCGCCCCAGAAGCCTCGCCAAGGCACGAAACTCGGCACATAATTGTGTTTTGACATAATGAAGAAGTATTTTTTTTCTTTTTCAAAAATTTGGATTAGTTTTTTAGTTATCAGTCATTTTGTAAGAAAATCTCTGCTTTTTCGTTGCTGTTGCCAGCTAATTTTTTGAAAGTTAACTTAGAAATAACAAACCAAACGATGTTAAATAACAAACCAAACGATGTTAGCAAAATGACGTAGAAAGCGCAACTAGATCAAAATTATACAAGCGCAACTAGATCAAAATTATACAAGCGCAACTAGATCAAAATTATAATACCTGAGCACTTGACGTAATATTCGTTTTCAAAGAGCCATATTCAAAAAACTATTAAAAAATGCATATACTTTTCTCCACTCTTATAAATGTATGCTAATGCGAACCTTACAATTGAAATATTAATTTTCGACAACTTAAACCAATAATACACAAAGGAATTAATAATTTAATTGTAAGGTTCGCATTAGCATACATTTATCAAAGTGGAGAAAAGTTTAACTTTTGTGTCAAAAATGTGGCAACATATTCGATACGTAAATAGAACGATTCGCTTTGATATATTTGTCGCTGTTCATAATTGTTATAATAAGTTTTTCTTCTTCTTTCCACGCTCTGTTTTTTTTTTCTTAAGCGAAAACGATAATTTTTGTTGCGATATAGATATATAAATTGATACCATAAAAAATTATATAGAAATAGAAGTTGATACCATAAAAAATTAATTCGTTTTCGTGTTCTTTTCATGTATTTAGCATTTTCGTTTTTTTTTCTTAAGCGTAGTAGCTATATAATATATAAAATAGGAATTTAATTGTTTTTGAAGGAACGATCACACTTACCTTGGATCTCTTTGGTTTTTCTATTCTTTATTTTAACAGTTTTTATTAAATGTAATTAGTTATTTTCAGAAAGTTTCAGTTTGCAGGTAGGCACTTAGATTTTAATATTGAAGTTTCATGATTTGCTTTCATAGTAATTGCTGTTCTAAAGTATTCGTTGACTTCTTAAACACCCGATTACTGATATGGCAGAACCGCCTTCCAAAAAACTTTGTATTTTGTCAAAGAAAAAGACATTAAGAGATTCTCAAAGAAGAAGAAGGGCCCAAGAAACGTCTGTGGAACGTCAAAGAAGGATGGAATATGACCGAATTTCGACAAGCAGTGCTAGGGCTCAAGACGCATCTGAAGAACGCGGAGGAAGATTAGAAAATGATCGTGTCTCAACCAGAAATGCAAGGACCCGAGAAACATCTGAAGAACGCGGAAGAAGATTAGAAAATGATCGTGTCTCAACCAGAAATGCAAGGACCCGAGAAACATCTGAAGAACGCGGAAGAAGATTAGAAAATAATCGTGTCTCAACCAGAAATGCAAGGACCCGAGAAACATCCCAGGAACGTCGAAGAAGGCTAGAAGAAAATCGTGCTTCAACATCCCAAGCTCGATTGCATTTGTGGCAAGACAAGGAAAACTCTGCATTTATGTACAACCCATCTTTATGTTATGCATCAGATCCATTGATAGAAATTGGCGGAATGGCAACAGAATGCATTTCTTGCCAGGCATTAAAATGGAAAGGTGAAACACCAAGTATGTGTTGTAGCAATGGAAAAATTAAGCTATGTGAATTTCAAACACCTCCTGAACCTCTACTGGCATTGTTAACAGATTCTTCAATTGAAACAGTACATTTTCAGAGTAACATCAGAAGATACAATTCATGCTTTCAGATGACATCATTTGGATCTGGGAGTGAAATTCGGGAACAAGGCTTTATGCCTACTTTCAAAGTTCAGGGACAAGTGTACCACAGAATAGGAAGCCTACAACCACAAATAAATGATAAGCCAAATTTTCTTCAATTATACTTTGTAGGTGATCAGGAAAAGCAATCCGAACAACGTTGCAGGAATGTTTTGAAAGTAAAACAAGCATTAGTTTCAAGTTTGCAAGAAATGTTGCATGAACACAATAATTACGTGAGAAGTTTTAAGTTGGCCATGGAGAAAATGACTCCTGAATTAAAAGTTATAATTCAGGCAGATAAAACACCTGTCGGTCAGCATGAAAGACGATTTAATGCTCCAAATACATCGGAGGTGGCAGTTATTCTTGCAGGTGATGTATACAGCAGCAGAGATATAGTATTGGAATTAAAAAGTAATGAAATTAAAAAAATTGCAGAAACACACCGAGCATATGATGCATTGCAGTATCCTTTGATGTTCTGGCAAGGTGAAGACGGCTACCATTTGGAACTAAGGCAAGTAAACCCAACTACTGGCTTCCCGACTTCTAAGAAAATTTCAGCAATGGATTTTTATGCCTATCGAATTATGTTTCGAGCTGCAAATTTCAATATTATTTTGAGATGCAAGGAACTTTTTAATCAATTTATTGTGGACATGTTCGCAAAAATTGAATCTGAGCGACTGAGGTTTGTACGCTTGAACCAGAAGAAACTACGTGTTGAAGAGTATGTTCATCTCAAGGATGCCCTAAACAGAGACGGGAGTGTTCATGATATAGGTAAAATGGTAATTTTACCTTCTACATTTACTGGTGGTCCACGCTACATGCATGAGCGAACTCAAGATGCGATGACATATGTTAGAAATTACGGGAAGCCTGATTTGTTTATTACATTCACCTGTAATCCTCAGTGGCAGGAGGTTACCAATGAATTAATGCCTAGGCAGAGAAGTCACGATCGACATGATTTGCTAGCAAGAGTTTTTCATCTTAAACTAAGAGCTCTTATGATTCTCATCAACAAAGGAAAAGTATTTGGCTCTGTTCAATGTTTTATGTACACAATAGAGTGGCAAAAACGTGGTCTCCCACATGCTCATATCTTAATTTGGCTGCATGAAAAAATCCATGTTCATAGCATAGATAATGTAATAAGTGCAGAAATACCAGATCCAAAAATTGATCCAGTTTTGCATGATGTTATTAAGAAGCAAATGATACATGGCCCTTGTGGGATCCTGAATCAACAGTCTCCTTGCATGAAAGATGGAAAATGTACAAAGAGGTATCCTCGAAATTTTTTGAAAGAAACACAAACAGGGGAAGATGGATATCCCCTGTATCGTCGACAGAGTCCAGAGGATGGTGGTTATACGACAGTTAAAAAAGTACGGAGTTCTGATATTGTTATTGATAATAGATGGGTAGTTCCTTTTTGTCCATTGTTGTCAAAAACTTTTAATGCCCATATTAAGGTGGAATTTTGTAATTCGATAAAATCTATAAAATATGTTTGCAAATACGTAAACAAAGGATCTGATATGGCTGTATTTAACATTGCCAACGACGAAAGTGTGCATGATGAAGTACAGCATTATGAAATAGGACGATACATCAGTAGCAATGAGGCAGTGTGGCGTATTTTGGGTTTCCCTATACATGAAAGGCATCCAACAGTTGTTCATTTAAGTGTACACTTAGAGAATGGCCAGCGAGTTTACTTCACATCAGAAAATGCACGGGAAAGAGCTCAAGCTCCACCAGCCACAACACTTACTTCTTTTTTTAGCTTATGTCAAAACGATGATTTTGCTCGCACTTTGTTGTATAATCAGTTGCCAAAGTATTATACATGGTCTGCAAGCAGCAAAAAGTGGGTTCGGCGGAAATCTGGTCAGACAGTATCTGAAGACCCAGGAATTAAATCAAGTGATGCACTTGGTCGCGTCTACACTATTCATCCTAACAATTCCGAATGTTTTCATCTTCGACTGCTGCTTCATGAGGTGCACGGACCTACATCTTTCAATGACTTAAAGACTTTTGGAGAAATAAAATGCGAAACATTTAAGCAGGCTTGCCAGGTAAGAGGACTTCTTGAAGATGACTCGCACTGGAAAAGCACGCTAGAAGAAGCTGCTGTTGTTCGATCACCTGAAATGCTGCGTAATTTATTTGCAATTATGTTGCAAACATGTTCTATTGCAAACCCTCTGGAATTGTGGAATTTACAAAGAGAAAATATGGCTGAAGATGTTTTGCACCAGGCCAGGATTAGAAGTACTGACATGGATTTAAATTATGATGATGCCATCTTCAATCAGGCATTAATTCTTCTTGAAAACAAGGTCAAAGAATTGGGTGGTTCTGGTTTAAAAACTTATGGACTTCCTTTGCCACAACAAACAGGTACCATTGACTTAAACAGAGAAATTTTGAGGGCAACAAATTACAATACAGATGAAATGACATCATACATTGATTCGAATGAGCCAAATCTGGTTCAAGACCAGAAGGAAGCTTTGGAGAAAATCTTATTTGCTGTGTTTAATGACGTCGGTGGAATATTTTTTGTGGATGCACCTGGTGGAACAGGAAAAACTTATCTCATAAATCTGATTTTAGCAAAAGTGAGACAAAGAAATAAGATTGCACTTGCTGTTGCATCCTCTGGTATTGCTGCAACTCTTTTGTCTGGTGGACGAACAGCTCATTCAGTGTTTAAATTACCTTTAAATTTATCAACCGTCGAGCATCCTACCTGCAATATTTCCAGAAGCTCACACAAAGCTGATGTTCTTAGAAGATGTAAACTAATAGTTTGGGATGAGTGCACTATGTCACATAAAGCTGCTTTAGAAGCCTTGGATATCACTATGCAAGACCTTTTAAAAAACAACAAGTGTATGGGAGGTGTAACTTTAGTTTTATCTGGTGATTTTCGACAAACACTTCCCGTAATACAACGTGGGACAAAGGCAGATGAAATACATGCATGTATAAAGTCATCTTACATTTGGACAAATGTTCAAAGACTGCGGCTGAAAACAAATATGCGAGTTCATTTAACAGGAGAAGTCTTTGCTCAGGAATTTGCCAACAATCTTCTAAGACTTGGAAATGGTGATATTAGTGGCGATAAAGAAGGGCTTATAGATGTGAAAAATATTGGAAATCGTGTTGCTACAACCGACGAACTCAAAGAAATGGTTTTTCCTAATATTCATGAAAATTACTGCAACCCTCAATGGCTATGTGAAAGAGCTATCCTTTCTCCAACAAATGATATTGTTAACGTGATAAATAACAAACTTTTAAAAAAATTACCTGGTGCTCTGGAAATTTACAAGTCGATGGACGCTGTCATGGAAATAGATCAAGTTGTCAACTATCCGACAGAATTTTTGAACTCATTGGAACCACCTGGAGTGCCTGCACATAAATTAGAATTGAAAATTGGAGCACCAATTATGCTTTTAAGAAATTTGGATCCACCTGCATTGTGTAATGGAACAAGATTGATTGTGAAAAAATTGATGCCTAATGTTATTGAAGCGATGATTATAACAGGACAGTCAACAGGAAATAGTGTGCTTATTCCTCGCATCCCCATCATATCTTCAGACAATCCATTTCAGTTTAAACGACTTCAGTTTCCTGTTCGACTTAGTTTTGCGATGAGTATAAATAAATCTCAGGGACAATCTTTAAAAGTCGTTGGTCTTGACTTGCAGAAGCCTTGCTTTTCACATGGACAGCTTTATGTTGGCTGCTCAAGAGTTGGTGAAGAAAAGAACTTATACTTATTCGCACCAAATGGAAAAACTAAAAATATTGTTTATAAAGAAGTTTTACAAGAATAGGAAGTTATAGGAATATTAATATTTTATTAGGGGAAAATTAGGAAGAAATAGGAATATTTTATTGCTGTTTCTTAAATATCTTATTAACTGCGCTGTAATTTTCAGCTATTGGCCAATGATGATTTCGAAAGCAACTTTTGTATGCTTTTACAATTTCTGAGGCCTTTTTTTTAAAAAAAAAAAAGTCTCCACCTGATAGTTATATTATAGGTTAGGTTACCATAGGCCTTAGGTTACCATAGCAAAGTTACATCTTCAAACATCCTCAAGAGCTATAACACATCTGCAGCAGAACTGGGTATGAAGACAACGTTGCAGGACAGGAACACTTTAATTGTCCACTAATCTTCAAATTTCCTGCTATGTTTTAAAAAACTTTATTTGTGAAAACCTTTAGCGTGGCGGACAGCTGGCCGCCTTAAGCGGCTAGTAACTAATAAGGAAAATCCTTAATGATAATGATTATATATATATATATACAATATATGTGTGTAATTTCATCGACTTTTATTATGATGATAATTTGAACAGGTAAATATTTTGAATATAATATTATTTCTGTCACTAAAAAAAATTTAATAGTTGTGCTTAATTTTTACTTGTAGCTTGTGTGTAAATCAGATTGAAATAAATAAATAATTAGTTAAGGTATTTCCATTATCCATTTAACTTTTTCTTAAAAACTTTTTCTTAAAGGGTGCATATCTCAGAGAATTCAAATTGTCTTCCTTTCGAGGGGGGAGGGGTTGAGATACAAATAAATGGTGACTTATAAGATTGAAGAAAGTGGGAGGTCTAGGAAAAGAAAAGTTTCTTGATTGACATAATTTTTAACCAATAACATTATTTATGCTACAATCAGTAACTAATTTCTCGTATTTACACACCCCTGTATATAAGTGAATGCACAAAACGTGAGTGCACTGAATCCTACATGAATGCGCAGAAAAAGTTTATTCTACTAAAACATTATTCTAAATTATTGCTTTTGAAAGCATGCTGTAATAGTGTAAAGCTGATGTTGTTTCAGGTAGTAGCTAAACCCTTCAAATAATTTTATCAATAATTATTATTTATCGATCAATATTGATTGTGTCTAAATCAATATAAGTGAAGAGTTTAATTTTTCTAAAGAATTATTATATTTTAATAATAAAAAATTAATTAAACTTAAATGTAAAAATAAAATTACAATTATTAAAAATTATATAATTTTTTGTCTCACATTTTAAGCATTGTATTACACAATAATACTCAAAAGTAATAAAAACAAATTTAAAGTTTTTGTGAAAAATACAATGTGACGTATTTTTTAAGAGGGGATGATGCCGTATTATAAGTTTCAAGAAGTAATTAAATTTTTTAAATGATTGTATCGAAATAAATTTCATTCTATGACGTTATAATTAAAATAGTTATTCGATTTTAAATAAAAATTTTAGGTAACAATACACAAATTTTACTTCGATTTATTTTACGAATTTGTCTTTAAATGTTGTAAAGAATATGTAAAATATTTAGTACATAAAATTTTTGTAGGCAAAATAAATTTTAGTAGGTTTAAGATAAATGTTGGTTTAATAAAATTACATACAATACTTCTGTTTATGTTTCTAAGGATTATATTTTTCTAAACCTAAAATTATTTTCTATAAAACTAATGTGGTATTATGTACGCGTATGCATACAGGAATAAAAAATATCGTAACACAAAAAAAGTGAATGAATTAAAAATGATGGCTTGTTATTTTCTACTGATTATTATTTAAGTTTAGTTTTTATATTATATTCATTGTTGTCATACTTATGTTTTTGTTTTGTATTATAAAAACTCGAATGTTCCGAATTTGTAAATGAAAATCTAATCATTGAATTTATAGTTATTTAAAGTATTTTGTTTATGCATTTATTTACTTATTGAGGGCAAAGTTTTTATTTACTGTAACAGCTTTTCCAGACCAAAGTTATTGCTATCACTTATGAGAGTTTTAAGTACAGGTTTAATGCAGTAGTTTTAAGTGACTTCTATCATTTTTTCTAAAAGGTCATTTTTTTACTAGTCAAATTAAGATTTAATTGATAGTTATTTATTGCTCTTAAGCTCTTCTGTACCTTTGACTTTGACAGGTCAACTAATTACGAGAATGTCCAAAATATTAAGCAAAATAGTAATAATTCTATTAGATAATTAGTTCTGTTTTCCACAGATGCAATCTAGAGTGAGTTGTTATTATGAAATAAGTTCATTTCTGATTTTTAATCCAGATTTTATGGGATCATTTAAGATAATTGTTGCATTTATAAAATTTCTCATCACTATTTTTTCCCTTCATTTCTCTTCCTATCATTAATATATTAGGTTTAAAAAGGAAAAAGGAATAATGAAAAGCATTATTATTTGTAAAAGTTATGTGTTATTATATACAGTGCGTAAAATAAAAAAAAGTAAAAAACCTGAATAACTCTTGATTTAATGATCGGATTTTAGCTTACTAGATCTCAATCTAAATGGTTTGAGGGCCAAACTTAAAATATGCTAATTAGTTGGTGCAGAAGATATTTTTTTGAGTTATGAAATCGGGCAAACGTGCTTCTTCTACCTACATATGTATATGCTGTTGAATTTGGATATTTGTCTCTCAAAATATGGATGGTATTCACAATATGGAAATTAAGATCACAAAAGTTTTTTTAGGTTGAAATTTTGGGCTCCTTTATTTAATTGCAGTTTTCATGCATTTCGCCATGTCTCGAGAACTTTTGAAACGAATTGAAAAATTTTTGCACTTAATAATAAAATTCATTAACATAAAAATAATTCCTTGTCAAAAATATTTTTTTTAAAATTATTTGTTATTAATAGTCGGAACAATTTTGAATTCAAAAATATGCAAATTATTACATAATTTTAAGGAATATTAATTTAAATAGTAAAATACAAAATTTGAACAAAATCTGTCGAAAAGTTCTTGAAAAATTAAATGTTAAGTATATAACTGTTGGGATCTTCCATGTAATTCCAGTGGCGCTAGTATCGCGGTTGTGATGTAACTGCAACTGTGTTTACATTGTATGTTTCAGTTTCGGTTTCCAGTATGTTCTATTGTTGATGTGTTCTATGTACGTATTGTGAATAAAGTTATTGTTATGTTATAAGTTATCAATATGAGTGCTATCATTGTCAATCATCCTAAATACATATCCCATGCCTTATAATAAACGGTCACAACAGTTTTGGCGACGAGGATGGGACAAGAATTGGACTCTCTTGAGGCAGATGGAATAATATCCTTAGTGCCTGCGAGTGATTGGGGGTCACCATTGGTTGTCATTCCAAAACCAAGCGGTGGAGTTCGATTATGTGTTGATTACAAATGTGGAGTCAATGAACGATTAATTCAATCAAATCATCCAGTAAGAAGGATAGATGATGTGCTTCATAGTCTTCGAAATTCAAGATATTTTTGTAAACTTGATTTATTTAAAGCCTACCTACATTTAAAAGTTGATGAAGATAGTAGCATAATACAGACCATTTCAGCACATCGTGGTACGTATCGCATGCATAGGCTTAGTTTTGGAATCAAGACAGCACCATCAGAATTCAATCGCATTCTTTCGCAAATTCTCAAAGGGTTACCAAAAACAGAATCTTACTTTGACGATATTATTATACATGGTGAAGCACTTCAAGAATGTACTGAAAATTTAGAAGCTTGCTTACAAAGACTTTCTGACTATGATCTACACATAAATAAACAAAAGTGTTCCTTCTTTCAAGAGAAAATCGAATATCTCGGACATGTTATTGAATATAATAAGATAAGTAAATCGCCAACAAAAATTCAAGCTGTTCAAGAAATGCCAAGACCATCAAATATTGAAGAAATCAAACGATTTTTGGGACTTGTAACTTACTACTCCCGTTTTATGCCAAATTTTTCAACTATATCATACCCACTTCGACGGTTGCTAAGAAAAAACCAGCCTTGGTTATGGACTGCAAGTTGTGAATCGGCATTCCTGAAACTGAAAAATGAACTTACCAGTGATAGAGTTCTTGTTCCTTTTGATCCTAGTTTACCAATTGTCCTGACCACAGATGCCAGCCCTACGGGAATTGCAGCAGTATTGAGTCACTCTAAACAAGGTGTAGAAAGACCTATTGCTTACGCATCTCGTTCACTTACCAACTCCGAACAAAACTATAGCCAATTAGATCGAGAGGCTTTAGCTATTATTTTTGGTGTTACACAATTCTTCAATTACTTATTTGGTAAACATTTCAAACTTATTACTGACAATGAGCCACTAACAAGAATTTTTCATTCTCATAAGGCACTACCACGTATGACTTCAGCACGATTACTTCGCTATGCTTCCTACTTATCAAGTTTTGATTACTCAGTGCAATTCAAAAAGGGATCTGAAAATGAAAATGTCGATTGCCTGTCTAGAGCTCCAATTCAAAAACCCGAAAAC
The DNA here is from genome assembly GCF_982258835.1 of Parasteatoda tepidariorum. Lineage (NCBI taxonomy): Eukaryota > Metazoa > Arthropoda > Arachnida > Araneae > Theridiidae > Parasteatoda > Parasteatoda tepidariorum. The sequence continues at coordinate 66,961,865 of NC_141764.1, forward strand.
TCAGTCGATAAATTTATAGGGGAAGAAGAAAATCAAATATGTGCCGAAAACATTTTCCAGATTTCAAGTGAGAAAATAACATCTTTAACAATCCAGTCTGAAACAAAGAAAGATCCAGAACTCAGCGAAATAATTGAAAGGCTGAACAACAACTCTGAAGATTCAGAATTTACATTGTTTGATGGCATACTTTTTCGAAGAGAAAGAGTAGTTATTCCAAAAAGCTTACGTTCAAACATACTAAAGGAACTTCACGAAACTCATCTAGGAATAACTAAAATGAAGCAACTGGCAAGACAGTATGTTTATTGGCCTGCCATTGATCGTGACATTGAAAATTTAGTCAAAGGATGTGAAGGCTGCGCATTGACAAAGTCTAATCCTCCAAAGGTATCTGTCCATCCGTGGGAATCTCCAGCAGATAACTGGGACAGAATTCATATAGACTATGCAGGTCCATTTGAAAATTACTATTTTTTTGGTGTGTGTTGATGCTAAGTCCAAATGGGCAGAAGTCGAAGTCATTAAAGATGCCCCAACTAGTTCAAAAACTATCCTTTTGATAGAAAAAATTTGTTCTTTTCATGGCTATCCACAGGTTATTGTATCTGATAATGCTTCAATATTTCAAAGTGAAGAATTCCATTCTTATTGTTCTAATCGAGGAATATTTCAAAAATTCATCGCTCCAGGACATCCTGCCACCAATGGCCTTGCAGAGCGAAACGTCCAAACCTTAAAGCAAAAGTTAAAAGCTTCTTTTCTTGAAAAATCCTCAATCCCAAGTAAAGTTCAAAATATATTATTCCGTTATAGAGCAACACCTCTAGCTTGTGGACAGTCACCTGCTCAATTATACTTACATAGAAAAATCCGCATACGTTTAAACTCAATATTTCCTTATCATCCAACACCATCAACAGTTTCCAGTACTCCTGTAAGATCTTTTTCAGTGGGGGAGAGAGTCCAGGTGAGGTTGTTCATAAATAACCATAACGTATGGCAGTTTGGCAAAGTCGTGAAAAAGTATGGTACACGTCATTATTTGATTTTACTAGACTCAGGTCGGCAATTAAAGAGACACATAAACCAATTAAGATCAACATTAATTCCAGAGAAAAAAAAGTGTGTGACTTTTGGCCCAACCCAGTCTTTTGACATACCTAGACCATCTAAGATCTCCTTACCTACTCAGCCTAGTATTCCAGAACTTCCAACAAATTCCAAACAGGACGTTGTGACAAAACCAAAAAGAAAGAGACAATTACCTACACGATTTAGGGACTTCGTAATGTCATAAGCATATTTCAAATCTGTTTTAAGTATTTTCAATTAAGTGTATTTTTCAAACATATTCAATTTTTAAGTAGCTAATGTTTTCAATTAACTGTTATTTCAATTCTAATTAAGTGGGGGAGACTGTTGGGATCTTCCATGTAATTCCAGTGGCGCTAGTATCGCGGTTGTGATGTAACTGCAACTGTGTTTACATTGTATGTTTCAGTTTCGGTTTCCAGTATGTTCTATTGTTGATGTGTTCTATGTACGTATTGTGAATAAAGTTATTGTTATGTTATAAGTTATCAATATGAGTGCTATCATTGTCAATCATCCTAAATACATATCCCATGCCTTATAATAAACGGTCACAACAATAACTTTTTTAAAATTGAAAGATTCAGGTTTATTTGATTGATTTAGTACAGATTAAATTTTGTATTTTGTCATTTAAACTGACATTTGTTAAATTTTCAATTTAAAGTTCTTTCGACTATTCTCTTAATAAATAAAATAATATAAAATGATTAATACTTCTTACAAATTATTTTTGACAAGGAACTATTTTTAGGTAAATGAATTTTATTATTGTGTGCTAAAATTTTTTAGTTCGTTTGAAAAATTCTCGAGATATGGTCATTTATTTCGAGAGTCAAGAATTCGAATCAAGTGGGAAAAAAAGGTATGCTTTTTTTAGAAAAAGTACGTGTCTGTTTTTCTAATTTAAAGTATTTTGAGTCTTAGTAAATAAAACTTCAAACTTTCGATCATAAGTTATTCAAAGTGTTTGCTTTTTTGCACATACACACAAACATAAGTTATTTTTTTAATATTAATTGAAAAGTTTTAAATTGATTATATTATTTAAAAAAAAAATTTTTTGATTTAATTTGAATAAATATTTTTTTTACAAGAAAAATTTGATTTTATATTTTGAATTAACACGTGACTTAGTACTAGATATACTTTTTATTGTTAGAGGGGAGGGGGCACCAAAATATTTTCAGTGCTTAGGGCCTCAAGAGGTCTTAATCCGGCCCTGGTTGCATGCAGTTTTCATTTCTTATGATGTTCCTATATTTCATTGAAAATTGTAACCGCTGTATTGAATCATAAAGTATAAGTGGGAAATATTAAATTAAATCTTTAGTTGTCTCTTTAAATTAGTTTGAACTTAGATATTCAAATTTATAAGCTGAATTGTTTCGATAAATCGTTCTAACCGCTATACGCATTTTAATGAACATATTCAGCAAAGTAAATTGTATTATTTCTGTTGCCACCAACAAATAAGATAAAGCAATATTTAAACTACAAAACATGACTGAATTGCCTCCCTTGAGATATGTTGCACCTATTTCAAAATTATTCAAAGGAAATATTTGAGGGATTCCTTATTCCAAAAAGGCTTAATGAATTCCTTTTGTGCGTGAATGTAAGAACTTTTGTATTAGCTAGGCTGAATCTAGGTAACAATAATAAGGTCTGGAATTCATAAATTCTGTAAAGAAGGCTTATTCAAGATGGGTTTGTATTTCCACCCGTGCTTCATAACCAAGGACAAGGATTGAAAACTCGACACCAAATAAATTAGATAATAAAGTCACATTTGATGAATATTACATTTGCTTGAAGATTGTATGAAAATTTTGATATTTAAAATTTTAAGCAAAGAACGTACAGCAAATGGAATTGCAAGATCAATGGGAATATTTGGAAAATATTTTAAGAATTATGCAATGAATTAAACGCTGTAATGACCTTCGTAAATGGTTTATAATAGAAGTTATTATTGCTTTCGTTATGTTTCAAATTGAAATAAAACATAACTTCAAAATAGAAGTTTTGTGAATAAATAATAGCCCTGGGTTATTGGAATATCTAAACCTGGTATAATGGGTCTTATTTCGGTAGTTATATTTTTTAAGAATTCTTAATTAAACTTAAAATAACTTTATTTAAACTTTTGGGTTATCAAATGAGGATTGTTAATAGGGAAAAGAAAACTCAAATCTGTTTTGAAACAGTCAACAAGCAATAGCGCTAAATCATTATTTTTATGTTTGGTTTCAAAGATGTATATAAATGCCTACACCTTTTTTTAAACTTTTTTTATTACATTTCTTCTTGATTTTAATCATTAATTTGTGTTTTTTCATGTTTTAAATTTTTTATTTAAATTATGATATTTTTGAAACATTCAAAAATTTGAATCGATTATTTTGACGAAATTTTTATTTATCTTCAAATTGACTAGTATATTAAGGCACTTATAAGTTATTAATAGTTTTATATTAAAATGGAGTTAAGAATAATACATTTCGACATTAGTTTCGATATTTTAATATTTGAACTAAGTAGAATAAAATTGCAAATGGTAATATTTATAAATTTTATAAATTAACGAAAAAAATTTGCACTAAATTATTAACTATTATTGTCTTTACTTAACCATTATACTAAAATTAAAGCATTATTTTCTTTTTTTAATGTTATTATTTTTTGTTGAACATCTAGAAGTGTTACTTTTCTTAATTAGAGTAATTTTTGCGTTTTTACTCTGAAAAAACGGAACTTCGAATACACGTACTTAGAAAACACGTTCATTTTTCGTATTTAGTGCACGTCAAGTGAAAAATAACTTTAAAATATATACTAATAAGGAAAAATGCATGAATGAATTAATTTTATCCGATTCTCTACAATTTTTATTCTAATTTTTACAGCATTATATATATATTATGCTTATGAGAAGATTTATTTTAGTTTTTCGTTCCATATTGTCAATCCAATTTTCTAATCAGGTAACTGAATAATTAAGACATTGCATAACAACAACACATGTGCCTAAGCTTCAAAAGTAGCGTGTCATATCATTTCAAGTAATAAACTCGTTCTTTTAAAAGCCTTGACAAGCAAACGCTTGCATGCAACAATTTTGACGCAAACCAGAAGTCTCTAGGTTTTAGGGTAACCAAGAGTTTTCCTCGCATGCCCGAACCTGTTCGGACATGTCACATCAGGAAGGCATTTGCCACGCAATGCGTGATAGTAAACCTCCGAACTACAGCAACGCCATCTACCGAAGAGAGTCATACTCACTAATTCATCACGGAACTAATTATTAACGTTAATCTAAACCTTTTCGGAGCGTGTGGCAGAAAAGTCATTTGTCAAGAGGGTTTTTCTTTGTTTTCATTGTTAAAACAGGATAATGGTTGGTACGAAAGAGAAGATATGCTAATTGCTGAAATTGTTACACGTAATGATATAAGGTGCTGAGCGAAAATCCTCGTTTACACCCTAGAGTTTTGCATATATCAGATGGAGGAATCGCTTAGCTTTTTTTTTTCTGCCCTGTCGTTTTCTTGAATAAGTAGAGTTTGGTTACTTTCGTGATCCAGGAAATTAATTATTCAAATATTCTTGATTTTCTTATGCTTGACAGCTTTTAATTTTGCTAACTATATGTCATTAGAATTATTTTATGCTGTGGTCAAAATGCTTAATGTATGAATGACTTGCGTGAGTAAGATGTAATTAGATGTCTAAATAAAGAAGGATGGAATAAAAATTAATCTGCATTATGAAATATAGTCGCTTTTTCTTCAATCTATCTTTATGAAATTTGAAATTCAAGAAACATAATGTAGAAGTAAAAGCAAAATTAGGCACATAGTTTCTGTAGAGATTTTTACTTGAAATATTTTATATTATTGAAAACTAGGTAAAATTTTTTAATAAAGAGTATGCGTGATCAAGTATCTTAAAATTATTAGCTTCTTGAAAGCAATCTATATCTAGGTGTTGAGACATTTTGTAAGTTAATATTATCTTTATAAAAGTAATCTCTCTAAGTAATCTCTATTATATACCAAAGAATGAAAACTCTGCAGTAATTCAATTAAATAACATAAAAATTTAAAAAAGATAAAAATTTTTAAAAATTTTGAAAATTAAATAACATAAAAATTTAAAAAAGATAAAAATTTTGAAAAATAAAATTTGAATCATGGACTAAGACTCGCGATGCATCTAATTTCTTCAGATAACTACATTCTTCAGATTCTCAGGAATCCGAATTAAATTACTCTAAAACAAAATTAATACTTCATTCTATATCTAATTCATCCTCCTCTTTCTATCAACCTCTAATTTTTCTAAATAAGAAGTTCTTGTTAGAAAAATATATACATGATAAAAAAAAATAATTTAGTTCACAGCGCAAGAATGGAGAATCAGCAATATTTAAATTAAACAACATAAAATTGAAAACTATTAGATTACCTTAACATTTTTCTATTGAAATAGATGTTAAAATTTAAATTAGTGTTAATTTTGACATTTTTATATAAATTACTACAAATTATTAATTTTTAGCAAAAATTATTGCTAATTACTAAATTTTTTGTAAATTACAACTAATTACTAAATTGGATTATATATTTAAAAATAGACTACCATATTTAAATAATTACAAATTTCTTTACTTCCATATTTTACTGTCTATTTATATATTAACTACTCTCACTACTCGTCTTTGATTTTTGAAACATACACTACCCACAAGAAAGTTAATATTATCTTTACAAAAGTAATCTCTATAAGTAATCTCTATAATATACCACATGAATGAAAACTCTGTAGTAATTCAATTAAATAACATAAAATTTTGAAAAAAAATTGTTTGCGTCAGCATTTTTCATTATAAAACATTTCACGTCTAATTTACAACTAATTACTACAGTTAAGTACTAAATTTTAATGAATTTGTTACCAATTGCTACATTTTAATGTAAATTACAACTCATTACTAAGTTTCAACATAAGCTACTTAATTTAAATACCTACACATTTCTTGATTTCTATGTTTTACTATATATTTAAATATTAACAACTCTGACTACCCATCTTGATTTTTGAAGAAAAAAGTACCCACCAGAACACCAGAAAGTTAATATAATCTCTTTATATGTAATTGAGAAAATATACCACGCAAAAGAAAACTCTGCAGTACTTAAATTAAATTGCATAAAAGGAAAAAAAAAATTGTTTGCATTAACATTTATTTTTCGTGATAAAAAATTTCTAATCGAAATTACTAAATAATACATTTTACTATAAATACTTCTAGTTACTGCATTTTAATATAATTATTACTAATTACTAAATTTTAATGCAAATTGCAACCCATTATTAAAATTCAATGTTTTTTTGCTTTCTTTTTATTTCCAGCAGCAGTACTTATGTGCACATCATTCGCTGGAGTGTAAGCACTGACCCATAAGGAATGACAACAAATAAAAAAAAAAATCTAGAAGCATTAAAACACTCGAAATACAAAAACAATTTGAACAAAGAAACATTACATTGAAAATCAATAATAGAAATATAAACAGAAAATCAATCAGTTACCAGTGCCTGCAACCGTTCCCTAGCATTCCAGTATCTGTCATTGTTGTTGCCAAGAACATCGGGGGCCAAACCCCCTGATGCTAAGCATTCAGTGGGGAGTCCTCCCTGCTCAAAATTTCAATGTAAACTACTCGATTTAAATACCTACAAAATTTCTTGATTTCTATATTTTACTGTATATTTAAATATTTAACTACTCTAACTAACCCATTTTTGATTTTTGAAGCAAACACTACTCACCAGAAATTTCGTGCTATCTTTATAAAGTTAATTCCGAAAATATACTGCAAGCACGAAAACTCTATAGTATTCAAATAAAAATGATATATAATTGAGAAATATTTGTTTAGAAATTTCTTCACATTCAAAATTTAGAGAGTAAATTGTTAAATATTTATAAAAATATCTATATGTAAATAAACTTGAAATACGGCATTTTTAACCCTATATTTACTAAAAATATTTAAGAAATATTTCCAGTCTTCGGAAACCCCGTTCAATTTTCAAAGCTCTTCCAATCTTTCAAGTCCTGAAAGAATAAATGTAAAAATATTTTCACAATAAAAAATGTAACGATAAAAATTTGAAGGTTAAGCGCGGATGCACTGTGTAAAAAAATATAAAACCGAATGTCCGAAGCCCCCTGTCTGCCATAAAATCTTCTTCTATCCTATAAACTATGATAGATTCGAAAGAACACTTTGTGCTAGAAAGGAAGGGGTTTTGCTCCGTATAGAACCTACTCTACGTGAGTTGGAATGTTCTTATAAATAATGCATTGCTCAAATGATTTAGCAATCGGATAGCAGCCAAAAACGAAATTGAAGCTTCGAAACTGAACACAGCCTTTGAATTTTTGTTGTAATAAACAAATTTTGTTTGACATAAATCTTCACCTTTTCTTTGGAAATATGTTGATTTGTTTCTCTAAATGTTAGAGGGGTTATCAATTTTGATATGAAGACCTGGTTTGAAAGGGATTTAGATTAATGGGGGTAATTTTATTCCATCATTTATTTATTACGCCAAAATTCCCTTTTTGGCATGTCTTTATCCTAAGATTATGATCCAGGTGTGAAAATATGAGTGAAAGTTATTCATAATAATTAAATTTACTTGTTAACTACGGAAAAAAGTTATATCTTAACTGTCAATTTTAACTTATCTTGAGAATGAGTTTTCCAAATGAAGGAAAATGCTTTCTAAATTACAACTATAGAAACAATATTTTTATATTTCGCCAGATTTTAAAAGCAGAATGTGTGATAATCCCTCTTAGAAGAAAAACTCTCCCTTTTGACCATTCAGCTATCTTTGTGCTGTATTTCGCCGCGAAATTACGCGATTTGTAACGAAGCGCGCACTTCTAAATAAATGACGAAAGTTGTTTCCTCAACTCGAAACCTAATCGTATTGGTTTGTGGGAGATAATTTAGAATGAAGACTAGACGATAGAAAATAACGGGACAAAATAAGTAGAACGGATGCATGGTGGTAAAAGAGTTGGCCTCCTACCAGGAATACTCGGGTTCGAACCCCACCACGGGTATTGGTGTAGTTTTTCTCACTGCTCTATTTGTCTTTCTTTTGCCGTTAGAGTGATATTGAACCACATATATGGAGCTCACGATAAAGTGATTCTTAGAAAAGTTTAAATACATTAAACACTGGAAGTTTTTATTCAAAAAAATAGAATGATGAAATATTTCTTTAATTGTGACGAAATTCATTTCTTTGAAGGAGAGACGATAGTTCTATCGTCACTTCGACGAAAGTTTTGATCGGGACATATACCAGAAAACAGTTTCGTCAAAGGTGAAGAAAGTTTCGTGATATTCGAGCGTCCCTTTCTTACGGTGATCGTGCATTTAATCACGCATTTTATTTATTTAAGTGTAATGATGGTCAATTTTGTTTTAAATCTGTAAACCCTAGAGTTAAATTGAAAAATATCAGTTCAACTACCACTTTTGATATAAAAAAGAAATATTCTCAAAATTCTAGAACAATTAGCTGCTATATTGCACCGATTTATCTATTAAAAATTCTGTAATGACTGCTTTCAATACGATGCAAAATGAGTGGAAGTTACTCAGAAAGTTACTTGTTTACTTTGGAAAGAGATTGTACCATAACTGCTAACTTAAACTTATTCTGAGGATGATTTCTCCAAATAGAAATGTTTAACGAATTACAACTATAAGGGAATTTTTTTTCATATTTCACCAGAATTTAAAAACAGAATTGTGTGATAATCTTGCATTTATGCATGTGATCTATTTACGTGCAGTGTTAGTCAAAACTATTTTAAACTTATTTAAGTTCGAGCAATCAAAATAGTGTTTAAAACCATAATTTCGGAGAAATTTTTTTTTTTTAGAAAATGAAAAATTTTTTGTTTAAGAAATTGCATCATATTTAAAACAACTTATACTAAGTCTTCTAAATAGTTTCAAAACGATAAATAACAATGTCTATTTTGTGATATTGTATACAAAAACATCTTTACAGCTTTTTCAACTACTTGCTGAATTATGAATAATTTAAAAAAAGCATATTTCAGTTGGATATTTCTTTTATGCCTAGGGAACCATACTCTGGGGAACATTACCATTAAGTTGAACGATCAAATCGTAAAAATAATAGCACTTGCTGGGATATGTAAATGATATAGCTAGCATTAATTTGCACCTTTGATTCATTAATATGTAATGTTTATTCGACTATGCTCACGCATGAAAAGACAAAGTCTTAGTTTTTTTCCCTCAGTGCATCTGTTTTTTTTTTTTTATTAATGTCTTCTTTCAAAATACAAATTATCTTCATGAAATATTGATGTTATACAAATTATTCTAAATCTATCTTTTCATTTCTGCTTTATAAAATGTAAAGTTAATTTCCGTTGTTTTATAGATTTTTGTACTTACACGAATTAACATATTCATAACTGAAGATATGATGCAGGAAAAGAATTATTTAAATTATTCTACTCTGGCATATTTTTAGAATAATTATATCCGTTCAGTATAATGAATACCCCTTAAAATAATTTGGATGCAAAGGAATCTTTTTTAAGGAATAGTATAACTTAAATTATATCAGCGTAACTTAAAGAACATATGTATTCTGTGTTTAATATTATTATCTATAATTATGTGCATTTCACGTGAACATATATGAATAAAATTAAATATAAAAAAAGATACAAATTTATTTATATTAAAACTAAACGTAATTAAATTTTTTTGGAAATGATCTCATTTCTGTTTTATTTAATATTCACCTACTTATATATATATATAAGTATTTTCGAGCGTAAATTTTCTTTTAATGATTTTTATTTAAACTTAATTTACGTGATATATTTCATAGCGACTGAATTTAATTTTCACTTTTCGTCACAATAGCTGTTTTTGGAGATACTTACAGCAATGGAGAAAATTCAAATTCATGCAATTAAAAAAACAGAGAAAAAATTAAGGATAATTACGAAATTGGGGTGTAATCAAATGTCATGTAAGCAAATTTAAAATGAACGAGAATCAAACTTCTCATACAAAAATGAAGCTAAAAAACATAATATCTTTATTTTATGGAAACCCAAATTATATTTCATACAGTTCCACACAAAAAAAAATGCTTCTTGAACTGTAATATTAATTTATTAAATCAAGATACGGTGCAAAATAGTTACAAACACTAATGAAATGATATATTGAACTAGGGTTCCGTTTAAGTTGAACCTTAATGTCACATAATTAAATTCAAGATGTGTGGGAATCGTGCTCCTCGTACGAGAATAGTGCTGAAAAAATGAAATATTTTTATTTTATGAAAACTCAAATTAATTTTCTTACACTCGTTAAAGTTGAACCGTAACATCAAAACATTAAATCAGAATAAGGTGTGAATTAGCTACAATCGTAATGAGATAAAAAATTTAACTAGGGTTTCGTTAAAATTGTAACTTAGGGTTTCTGTAATCGAATTTAAGATACGCGAGAATCACGCTTCTCGTACGAGAAAAGTTCTAAAAAACATCTTTCTTTTATGAAAACCCAAATTAATTTTCATACACTTCATCTGAAAATGCTTGTGCAAAACTGCACAGTAATATCAAGTCATTAAATCAGGATACTGTGCAACCTTAAAGAGATGACAAATTGAATTAGGGTTAGTTTCATTTAAACCTCAGTGTCGTGTAATTAAATTTAAAATGTGCGAGAATCTTGCTCCTTGGTCAAAATTTTAATTAAAAATAATTTAAACTGATATATTTCCTCTAAGGAAAACCATTTATTTTCATACGCTCCTCCGAAAAAATTTGTTTAGAATTCATCCGTAATATCAAGACTTTGAATCAGAATACTAAGCAAAGTTGTTACAATCTTAAGAAGGTGTTAAGTAAAACCATGATTTCGTTGAAGTCGATTGTTAGTAAACTGTATTCAAATTTATGTTCGTGAATTAAGATTATTTAGGCTTAAGAAATCTAAATAATCTTAATTTAATCTCAAGCCTAATCAATTTAGGCTTAAGAAACATTTGAATAACATCACTTAAACGGAAGTTTGAAGATAATTTCATTTATTGCAAAAACATAGAGCGTCTCATACATTAAAAAAAAAAAGATTTTTGCTCTAGTTTTTCTAATTTTGTAAAATAATCCAAAATAATTCAGTATTTTTAATTTCTTTCATTTTTTTCATGTTTCATTGTTAAATTTATAATTCAAATATTAATGAAAAATTAAATTGGAGCTAGGGCCTATTCGTAACTAAATAGCAGTAAAATAATTTATCTGTAAACAAAATTTTGCACATGTTTGTCAATGTAAGTTTATTTATAGTAGAGATCAAATCTTAATAAAATGAAAAACTGTTAAAATATATTATCCAGTTTCATTGTAATCACCAAAATAATCTACAAATAGCATTCTAATAATCGTAAAATTGTTAATAATTTTCATTGCACTACTTATTGCAAGTTTATTTTTAATTCTTCTTTTTCGTACTTTTAACTAAGAGCATTTAAAAAAATTGCTACTTAATATTCAATAAGTAGTAAATTTTTTATATGACTCTCAATAATTGAAATAAAATTTCTTTTTCTACATAAAACTCACTGTAACTAAAAATTAGTTTACAAGATAATCATCAATAAAGTTTTTGTACAAGCTTTTCTAAGTATCCCACTCCTTACAAAATTAAATATTTATATCATACAATTTATTTAAAAAATAATACTCTTTTTTTCTAATTTTAGAAATGATTTTCTGAAAGTAATTAATTTATTATAAAATCGTTAACTATTTTTATTATATCAAAGTTTTATAATATTTGTCTTCATTTCATTTTCTATAGGAATTTAGGAAAATTTACTTTTTACAATTTCAAGTTTTTATTTATGTTCTCACTTTATTTTTGTAACTGAAAAAAAAATTAGTTCGAAAACTAATCAGTGAAATTTTTTTTGAAAAACTAAATAGCTCAATCGCTTCAAAATTAAATCGTAATAAAAAGAAAAACTGGTTAAAATATAACATATTATTCCTTTAATCAAAACTATTTTCTCTAAAAATAACTAATTGCAAACTTTTTAACTATTTCCATTATATCATAGTTTTATGTTACATTTCTCATTAAATCTTCTAAACTAAAAGCATCTAAAAATGTATTACTTACTATTCAAACTATTCTTTGTAATGGTTTGCTTTAGGGCAAATACATCAAACCCCGTTAATCTACACAATTATCACAGCTATTTTTACTAACAACTAACTAAAGAGTATTCTATTTTTCAGAATGCGTCTATGCTGTTGCATCTTCCCCGAAGCGCTAAACTTTTAACAATTCTCATATTTATTAATTAAATTTTTGTATTTAAGATTTTAAGCTCAGTTCATTAATGAGTTAGAGTTTCTCTTGAGAAAATTAGAGGCTAAATTTGAACAGAAATATAAGAAAATCAATTTATTTCCCTTGATTTATTGATTTGCAACAAGGCAATCGATATCGAATTCTGATATCCTTTTAAGTTAGACTTGTTAAAAATTGTTTTGTTTTGTGAAAGATAATTTACCTAAGCGAGTTGTTGCGCTTTACTTTTGGTGCTAAAAGTACTCATAAGTTTCTTATTGAAGCAGAAAATTTTGATAAATATAGATTTCTTTTAATTTAAATTCATGAAACTTAATATTTGATTGTAAGAATTGCATAATATTTAATTCGTATGTCGGATGTACGCTTCTATTAAAATTTAGACAAGGTGTCTCAGGATTAAAGGGACAAATTTAAAAGTTTTTGTTTAGTAATTTTCTAATATATTTTTATGAAATAAATAAATATTTGTAAGTTTATCTTACCGATGGAAAACTTAGCCAAATATATTGATTAGTTGCATTTTTTAATGATTCTATAAAGCATTTTTGGTGAGAAAAAAAAAGCGATTCCCATGAATACAATGGAGTGTTTTTGTAAAGCAGACACTCTAAAAACTTGCTAAAAACCTATGTGCAAAAATAATCAAACAAAGAAAAAGTTAAAATTTGAATTCCTTGAAATACGGGGATTATATGTACCATATTGTTGCAAGTTCTACAATTAATGACTTATTTAGAAGTTTTTGTATTAATTTACATGCCGATTGAAAGATATTTTCTGGTAAATGATATTTTTCAATTTATATTCACTGATTAAAAAAGTAGGGTCAAAACTACCAGGATATGGTAAAATTTACCCTATTCTTTGCTCTATGAGGACAAAATTCAAAATGATCTATATTTTTTACCAAAGCGCTTAGGTAAGGATCTTCGTAAAACTAACAATAAAATTTAGTTTTAAAATCTGGGATAAAATTTGGCAACTTTATCATGATTACTCAGATCATGACATAAAAACCATTTATTCGGTTAAATTTACTTTCCAGTTTTATAATTTTTACTAAGTGTGTGGTATAGTTTTAAAAACCAGAATTTTTCTGAAACGGTTATCATATAAAAGGAGAAATTATCAAATGAATGATTTAAATACCCTATATTTTAGTTTTATTAACCAGAATTACGGTTTTAATTTACTTTAAAAAAGTATTTCATGAAATATATTAATAAACTTAATATAATAGTTATAAATGCAGTAAAATTTCATATTAAAAATGCTATGTATGTTCTTTGAAAAAAAATCAGAACTAACCGATTTAAAAGGCCAGTATAATTTCGTAAATTGGCTTTTGGATATTCATCCATAATGAAATTTGTAATATTAGTGATTTAAGTTAACTGTGCTACTGATTTTCATAGTTGTTGATGTAACTTTTTCATTATCATACAAATATAAATCATGAAAGTCAGTGGAAAATATATACTAAAAGTAAATAAAAATATTTTAAAACGATATCATGCTCATATATTATGAGATCACCGTAAAAAATTATCTATTTATTTAAAGACTTTCTTTCTTAAAGAATGTGTAATTGAGATGTATTTTCTTAAGAATGTATTTAAAATAGCTATAAATTAGTGTTATTAAGTTAATTGTGTTATAATATATATAGTTAATTATATATTGTATAATAAATTGTGTTATTATAAATATAGTTCCAGTGTTATTATAAATATTTCGGTATTTATAATATTTACTTCCTCCTGACTGTTCTTAAAATTTGGAAGACTTTAAAATGAATAATTGAGTACTATGTAACTTATTACATCTATTTCTAAGATTTTAGAGGCAAAAGTTAGTGCTTAGAAAGCATATTTTTAATTAGCTGCAAAAAGCATTAAACAAAAGAATTTACTCAATCTCTGCTGTGCTTTTAAAATAATATAGCAAAAGAGAATCGATTGAAAAATTTACAAAAGACTTCATGTTAGTGGGAATCTACTTGAGTTGGTTTGACATATATGAATAATTCAACTGACCTTTTCAAATATTCAAGTTATTGAGAATGTAAATTGTCATGTTTTTTTCCTTTCAAAGTTTAAAGACTGAGTTTGCGATTTTATTTTATTTAACACACAATTTCAACATCAATTTTAATAGAGCAAAGCAATAAACTGAATTTAATAAATGAATTATGAGCTATTTGTGGCGCATTATAGGATCATTCTCGTTTGAATACTTGTATGGTTTTTAATTTTCTTAATAAATGAATAAAAAATATTCATCTTTTAATCAAGAAATTTAAAAAAATTAAACTATTTAATCATATTCAACGTAGATTTCAAGTATATTATTCATTATATGAAGTATTTGGATGTATGGTGCATCCTTATCACCCCTTTTAGGGTATGCAGTTCAAAACCACTGTCATCTGAGTTCTTCATTGTATATAAATAACGAAAGTTTTCTTAAGAAAAGACGTATGAAGGAAAAGTAAATTATGTCACACGTATTAGTTTATTAGCATTTAGTACGTAAAAAATTCTAAAAAAGAAATGTACGAATGCAGTTTTCTTAAATAAAATGTATAGACAGATTGTTTCGTCTAATAGGTATTTAGATATTATTAAGAATTTCTTTTTTAAAATTAAAAGTAAAATATTTATTAACTTACTCGATTTTACTAAACTGAATATAAATACATTTCATCCACCTATTTGAGAAATATATTAATGTTCAATTCATTATTTCCATTTCCTATACACATTATTGGATTACGCATATTTCGACCGAATCTTTCTTAATTACTCTCTATAACAAAAAAATCGACGCACCAAGAATCAATCATCCGAATGCTTTGAAATTTCGTATGCATGAATGTTTTGAACAGATATGGCTGGAATAATGATGCCGACTGGGGACGTATAATCTTTAGCAACGAATCCCGCTGCCAGCTGTGTCCTGACGATCATCGAAGACGTGTTTGGAGACGCACAGGGAAGAGGGGGGATCCTGCCTTCACTATTGCACGCCACACTGGCTCTCAGCAAGGCATTATGGTCTGGGGTGCCATTTCCTTGACAGCCGGGCCCCTTTGGTAGTCATTAGAGGTACACTTACTGCACAGTGGTACGTCGACGACATCCTAAGACCTGTTTTGCTACAGTTTCTTTTGCAGCGCCCTGGTCTGGTTTTTCAACAGGACAATGCCAGACAACATACGGCACTTGTTGCTATGAATTACATGCAAGCTTGTCAAACTCTTCCTTGGCCAGCCAGATCACCAGATCTCTCTCCCATCAAGCATGTCTGGGATATGATGGGAAGGCGATTGCATCTGGCACGGAATGTTGATGACCTCGTTCGACAATTGGATCGAATTTGGCAGGAAATACCGCAAGAGACTATCCGGGAGCTTTATCGGTCTATGTCCCGCCGTGTGGCAGCTTGTATCCAGACTAGAGGCGGGTCAACACCTTATTGAACTTGTTACTGTAACTCTGCAATAAATTATTCAATTGTTCTGAAATTTTATTCATTTACTATTCTGTACATAGCCTTCCTATCCACCAATTTTCGTTTCAATCGGACAATTCCTTCTTGGTGCGTCGATTTTTTTGCTATAGAGTGTATATAAAATTATACCACAATGAAATATAAGCCTTAATTCTACCGAGAAATTTCCGAAATGAAATATATTCGATATCTCCAATCCGAAATATATTATCTAGACATCACATTTTGTATTATATGTTGTCTACAAGCATTATTGAAATACAATTGTTTTCATCTGCATTTTTTCTTCTTATCTAATATCCGACCTAATGAATAATTTTGAAAGTAAGGTGTTTTGATATAAATGAAATAATGTAATACGAAGATCATTTTTTTCTTCAATTTTCAATGTCTTATAAGAATTATTAAATTACTGTTGCTTTTTCAGTCACCATATTTATTACTTTTTCGTAATAAAATACTCCAACCAAATCTAATTCTTAAGAAAATTACATTTATTTAATCAAAAAAATTTTACGCAAAGAATGTTTTTTTTTTTAATTTCAAATGTCCTATCAGAATTATTTTATTATTGTTGTTTCTGAGGCACTATTTTTCATTCCTATTACGTAATAAAATATTCCATTCATATTTAAGCATTATAAAAGTATATTTCATTAATCCAATTGAAAAATGTTATGCGAAGATTATTTTCTTTAATGCTATTGTCCTACATTAATTATTGAATTACTGTTATTTTCAAAGGCACTATATTTATTCTTATTCACGTAATAATATATTCCAACCAAGTCTAAGCCTTATAAAAATATATTTGATTTATCGAATTGGAAGAATTTCAGACATACATCATTTTCTAAATTTTCAGTTTCGTATAAAAAGTATTGAACTGCGCTGTCAGCTATTCCAAATCAAATTATGGTACAAAATTAAATTCAATTTAGGTGCATCATCTGTAAAATGCTAAAACCGAGATTTTTACAGTAATTTTTTTAATTACAGTGATTCAGTGATTTTAGGGTAATTATTACTATAAAAATTTCGGTACATTTGATATTTTGCTTCGTAGCATGCTCCGGCTAAAATGGACTATATGGAAAAAGTACCGTCACCCGGAGTGCCATTACTGTGCGCCATTATTTCATCCGGTATGTTTTACAGTGCAAATCATTTTTTTTTACATGTCCAATAATTTATAAAAATTATTGAATTATTTTTATAAAATATCTATTTTTATGCTATTATTTTTATAAATATAGAGTTATCTTTTTAAATTATTATTTTTATTCTCATAACAAAATCGTGTACTACAACCAAATCTAAACCTCACATCAGTAAGAAAACCACTGATAAAAATTATATTTGATTTAACCAATGAATTTTTTTTTAATTTTAAATTTCGCATAAAAATTATTGAACTAATGTAAAAATGTCAGATCAAATTATGGCACAAATCAAATTATCAATAAAATCCATTTTTACCACAAAATGTTAAATCGTAATTTTTACGGAAATATTTATTTAGAAATATTTCTATTAGAAATATTTCCATTAGAAAGATTTATCATTCGAAATATGTATTAATATAATGTGACTCGTACTTAAATAATTACGATATATGAGATTCTTCTTCAATAAGTTGTGGTTAAATAAGACATAATGGTAAATGGTACCGACACCCCAAGTGCCGGTACTTTTTCCGATATTTGATTCTGATTTTTTACTGTGTAAATATTTTTTTAAATGTCCTATTTCCGATAAGAATTATTCAATTACTGTTATCTGAGTTACTATATTTGCTCGTATTACAGAACTGTGTACTAAGACCAAATCTAATCCTTGAATCTTAAAGAAAGTATCCAAGAAAAAATAGATTTGATTTATGCTATTGAAAAAATTTAAATGTACATAATTTTTTTTTCAGTTTTGTACATGAACTATCGAAATTCTAACATACTACACATATATTTATATCGGAAGTCAAAGAAATATAAACCTTAAATTCATTTAAAAGTTTTTAAGATGAAATATATTTGGTTTAACCAACTAAAAATACATTATTCAGACATTTTTTTTTAGCTTTTAGTAACTCTTTAAGATTTATAGAATAACTACTGTTTTCTAACGTAGTATATTTTTTATTTTATTTTATAAACGACCTTGAACAGCCAAGCAATTTTGGATTTACAGAAAAGGTCTGACTATTGGAAAAGATCTGACCTAATTCTGAGCTTATGACAATCAATATTTAACTCCTTAGCCTTATAAATTTGAATCCAATCCAGAAGATAAAGGAATTTTTGAATGAAGTATTGGGAAATTTGTTTTCCTGGAGGACTTTTTTGAAGGAACTAACCCGCATTTGCGTTACATGAAGAGCAAAACCACGAAAACCTTCCACAGTTAGCCTGATGAAAAGCATACTCAAACCCAGGATCTGTCTACCACTGAGGATATTTTTCGTCAGTATTGTTTTCGGTGCAAGCTAGTTTCGAAATTCGCAACGACCAGCCACCGCTGGGATTCGAACTCCGTTCATCACATTGGGAGGTGAGCACTTTATCCCCTGAGCCACCAAGGCTAGTAACTATTTTATTTTATTTTATAACCGTCGTTGAGCAGCCGACCCAATTTTTTGGGTTTATGACTAATAATCTGTAATTCCGTAGCTTGTAGTTTTGAACCAAATCCAGAAGACAAGGGAACTCCTGAAGCAAGTATTGGGAGAAATTTGCCTTCATGGAGAACTTTTTGGTGGAACTTACCCGCTCATCGTCGCATGGAGCGTCACATAGAGGGGGAAACAACGAAAACCTCCCACTGTTAGCCTGACGGCAAGTGGACTTTTATCCATGATCCATCTATCACTGAGGATATTTTATGTCAGCACTGTGCAAGCTGGGTGTGGAATTCGTATCGAAATGCTATTTCTGGGATTCGTGTTTGATTCACCTCATTAGGAGGCGAGAGCTCTATTCCCAGAGTCTACACTTGTTAAATTATTTGGTAGAATTATTTCTGTTAATTTATTAATTCATTTGTACCGCAAAGTAAAACTACCTCATTTACGTTTAACAATTAAAAAAATAACTATACTTTCTGTACGCAATTAATTTATGCTTTTCTTCTCGTATTATTAACATAGTTAAACCATAAATCTACCAAAACTATATTATGATCCAAGGCAAGGGGACTCTTACCCTTGATCCATCTACCACTGAGGATATTTTACGTCACCACAGTGGTCGGTGCAAGCTGGAAGCGGAATTCGTATCGATCAGCCATTGCTGGGATTCGAACCCGGGTCACCTCATTGGAAGGTGAACGCTCTTTCCCCTGAGCCATCACTGCTCAACGCAGTAATTATTATTTTTATTTCACAATATCGGATGTCAAAGAAATTGAAACCTTAAATTCATTTGAAAGTTTTGAGGACGAAATATATTTGTCTTCACGAACTAAAAATAAATTATTCAGTATCCTATAAGATTCAGTATCATAAAAATTTTTTAGTATCCCATAAGACTTATACTACGTTAAAACAATAGTGGTTCAATATCTATTTAAGCAATATTTGACATCATAAAATCTTAGCCTTAAAATCACTAGAAAGTTTTGGAGATGAAATATATTTATTTAGTCAGCTAACAATACGTTATTTAGGCATATTTCTTTTTAATTTTTAGAATCCTTCAATACTTATTGAATCACTATTGTTCTTATTACGTCGCATCCGAGTTCAAAGAAATCTAAACCTTAAAGCTACTGAGAAGTTTCGTGATAAAGTCCACCTGTATAATATCGAAGTCTTTAATAACGGGGTAGTCTCCTAGGCATTCTTAATACCTCATGGTAGAAATATGCTATCATCTTTTATGAATAATTCATATCATGCGAAAAGTTTCTCACGTTAGTAGACAGTATGTCAGAGATATCGCACTGGAATTTATGTTGCTGAGTCTGTTGTCCTGCCATATATTCCCTATCTAAATTACAGCTTGGAATTTCAGAACTTAATATCCAGTTTATCTTGATTCGGAGATATAAAATGTGGTGAAATAAGCCTGTAATAATAAATTGTGTTTGAATGTATTTCGCTAAATTTAAATTTTAATAAAATATTTTCTTAGATATATTTATTTTCTAATATCATTTTAGAAGAATATTGTAGTATTGATTCTATCAGAACTATTTTCAAAACTGGATTAAAAATTAGGTTCTATGGACATGTTATTACCGGAAATTTGGAGATTGTGGGTGATCGAGATTTAATCAGCATTTTAAGTAAGGGTTAAAAATTTAGAACCAGAGTTAAAATGAAAAAAGAAGTTTTTATTTTATCCATTAAAAAAGATCTAGATTTCTTTATTGCAAAAATTTCCAGAAAATATCATTGGCCCGTTGAAGGTTTTTCTGAGTGGAAAGCTAAAATTATTGAAAGGGTTAAATTTATTTTATACCAGTTTTAGTTCATTTCCTAAAGGTACTTATATTGATTATGATTTATCTAGAAAAATTAAAAATCTTAAAGATAAATTCATTGTTACTGTTGTAGATAAGGCTTCAAATAATTTCTGTATTATGTGTAAATATTTTTTTAAAAAAATTATTATTGGGGAATATAATGCAAATAATACTTATTTAAAATTAAAAGAAGATAAAAAAGTCATTGAAAAAAGAATTATTGCATTTAGTAAAAAATTAAAATTTAAGTTAAATAGGATTACATTTCCATATTTATTTCCAATTGTTAAATTTCATAAAAATCCGATTAAATTTAGGTTTATAGCATGTGGTACTAATAGTTATAATTCTGATATTAGTAAAAAGTTTTTTAGTTTTTTAAAAATTATTTTGCTTAAAATTAAAAAAGAGAAAAATATTGTTATTGATAGTAATGTTGAAGTTTTGGATTTTATTAAAAATAATGATATTTCCAGCATTAACACTTTTGATTTTGAAAATTTGTATACAAGTATACCACATGGAAGGATTATTGAGATTTGTGAAGGTATTTATGACAGGTATTTATTTGATGAAAAAATTGATAAGTTTAACTGGTTAGATTTATGCAAGTTTAATCTTTTTGAGAATGTTCTTTTTAATGGTTTAGATTTTTATCAACAAATTATTGGAATTTCACAAGGTAATTCCTTTTCTGGGGCTTTTGCCAACATTTTTTTGCATTTTTTTGAGGCTAAATTTCTTGAACATAAAGAACTTAATGCTTTCCGATACATTGATGATTTGATTTTGTTTAATTGTGATGATTATAATTTTATTTATAGTATTTATCCTGGTGATTTGGTCCTGAAAAAAACTAATGAAAATTGTTTTAATATTGAATATTTAGATTTTAAAATTGATATTGTTAACAGTTTTATTAAAATTCGTGTGTTTGATAAAAGAAAAGCTTTTAATTTTAATGTTATTTTTTCTGCAACTTAAAAACTAATTTGTGTAGTAAAATATTCAAAAATCTTGTTTTTTCACAATTAGTTAGGATCAAAAAAATTTGTAATAATGTTGAAAGTTTTCGGGAAGCTGTGGATAATTTTTTAAATAATTTGAGTGAAAATGATTTTCCTTTTAATTTTTGTAATGTTAATTTTTTAATTAAAAATATGATTGATGGTTTTTAAGTTTTTATATAATTTTTTCTTTTAACAGGGCGCAATTCTAGTCTTAACTGAGCAGCCCCAGTTAAGCATTCTATTAATTTGTCTACGTATTTCTTTCTCCTGACCTTTTCCATTTCATTTTAAACTTCTTCTGCGCATTATAATAGGGGGCGTTGGTTTTTCAGTTTTTTGTGTTTTCTTTTCCTCTACTTGCTTTTGAAGTTGATGGATGACCTGTGACTTAGTGAGTTTTTATTTTTCTGATGATTTTGATTGATTTTCTTTTCTTAATTTGTTAATTATTTTGAATGTATCTTGTTTTTCCTGGACCTCTATACAAAATCATCGGGGTACTGGGGGAGATATTTTAAGCATTTGCTTCTCTCTCAATTAGAAATAGTTTTGTTTTTAATGACTACCGAGGCCGGTACCCCCTGAAGACGTCGGCTTCGGTGGTCATATTTTTATTTTTATTTCATTCGTTTCTTGTATTATTAGCTTAAAATCATTCTAAATTCAACCTTAAATTTTCTAAAAATCAAAGCTAATTACGGGCAAACTTCCTTGGACTCCCACCGCTGCTGCAGCCAAATCTCATGGAGCAAGACAATAATCCAATTCCGGACAGACAGCACTCGAACCCTCGTTGCCGGCTTCCTTCTTGTAAGACAGTTTGCCTCCGTTCCTCCACTTATCGGCTCCGGCCTTAGTTCATTCTCTTTGCAATTCCGATCTCGGTTCAACCGCCTGGCCTAGTACATCATCTAGCGACTGTGAGCTAGTTCCTCAGTGTCTCTGGGCAAGTTTCTCAACTAGCGGCTCTGGGCTAATTCCACATCCAGTGGTTCTAGCTTAGAACAGCATCCAGTGGCTCAAGCTTAATTTTTTCCCCAGCGGCTCTGGCCTACTACCTTTTAGCCTCGTGTCAGCAATGCGAATGAGTCCCAAACCGGTCTTTTCTCCTACGAGCAGCAGCGCAACACCAGCAAAAGTCACAACAAAAAAAAGTTCCATGATAAAATCAGTCACAAATTAAATAATACTTTAGAAAATTGATAAAACAATACTAATTAAATATCAATAAACTTAAATACACATAATTCAACCCAAAAATCTCCATTTAAAAAGATAATTAAAACATACGAAAAATATTACTATTGTGAATTAATTTAAAACTTATATTAGTGGTGCCACCTGAAGGCAAATTATGTTTTACACAATCAAAACTTAGAAATAATTCGCTAATAAGCAGAGCTAACCAGTGCAGCCCTCTTTTGAGGAAATCAGCGAACTATTTTCGCTGAAAAAGTAAACCCATCTTTAAAAGTATTTATTAAAAAAAATACAATAAATTTCTATTTATTACACCTATCTATCCCGGCCAAAAACAGATATTTAAACAGGCAATTTAATTTAAATTGTAATAGCAGAATAAGTATAAATATTTCTGAATCACTTAGCATTTTAGAGAAATACATTATATCAGAGAAAATTATTAATTTTAATCAGTGTTTCTTTCAACTTATTTTATTTAGTAAACATTTATTGTTTGATAATATTATTCTACTTAGCAAAAACATACGATCTCTTAAAAAGTTGCGAAAGTTTTCAGCAAAGAACTTTAATTGTAAACAATTTTTATCAGAAACACTTAATTTAAATCATAAACATTGACAAAGATTGAAATTAGCAAATAATACTTATTTCGCTTGTTTGAAAATAACATTTTATTTCCTGACAAATCTTTCACATTAAACAAAAATGTGATTTTTCAGATAAGCTCAAATATAGTCAATTTTAATTCGAAAATATTCTTCAAACTTTTTAAAAGGGTAGCGTAGAGTTTTATAGCACACCAAACGTTTCTTTATTACGGGCTCTTTTCAGCAGAATATTCTCAAACTTTACATGCGGATTTTCTGATTCTAGTCGAGGAAGCTTCATTAAAAAGTCGTTAGGCGAAGGCAAGGTTGAATCCAACATTTTCCAAAACTGCGTCTCTGAAGCATTTTGCGATCCCTTTGGTAATTACGGAATTCCATTTGCGCCCTCTGACGTCATTCACATCAAACACTGTCCCCATTTTCCTTTTACAATCTGCTTAAGATATATCATAAGGCATCAGTATTATATCTATACTTTTGTAACTCATATTGAAGATTTCCATTTGTAACATTAATTTGCTTATTGTTCCTTGATTCATTAGTATTGTTAAGTCATTTTGAACTATAGGAATTACAACATAATGTAGTGTAATGATACACATGAAAAGTAGGAATTTCTAAATGATTAAAAATGTCAACAATACTTTGATATTATTATTCAAAATAATGTTTAATTTTATAAGTAACATTTCATCGCTTACTGTGTTCCTCAAGTCTTTAGTATCATGTTATTGTACGATATAAAAAACTGTACTGTTTACCGTGATTATTACAAAAAATTATGGTAAATAAGGAATTTCATTTGAACTCTCTGACGTCATTCAAACCAAGCACTGTCCCCATTTTCTTTTTTTACAATCTGCTTAAGATATATCATAAGACATCAGAATTATACAGTTTGAATTCATATTGAAGATTTCCATTTGTAACATTAAAATGTTCATTTTTCTCTGATGCATTAAAATTTTTATGTCATTTAAAAATATATGACTAAAAAATGAACATTTATGATACAGGGAAAAAGAAGGAATTTCTAAAATGCTGTACATTTCTAAATATTTCTTTGTTTCATTTATAATTTCTTAAATTAATTTATTAATGATTATAAACTTCTAATAATTATGAATTTATGAAAAAAACGTTAGTAATTTTATTCATATTTATAAAAATTTCATAAATTTGATTTTAACATTGCTTAAAGCTCTTCAATTCCTTAGTATTGTCGCAATATAAAATTTATTTTTCTGAATGTGAGAAAATTTGGATAAATAAATGAATAACGTGAGTAAAATATGAATTATAAAATATATAATATCATAAACATCTAATACAAAGTGGAAATTCAAAAAAAAAATTTGAAAATATTTTTAAGTTGGGAAAAAAAATATATAAATTAAAAATTAATAGAATAATAAAATAAAACAAAAAATAATAAAATAAAATAATAAGAAATAATAAAATGAAAAATAACAAATTAACACACCCAACTCTAATTGATAGAATAATTGCAACATTCTTACTAATGAATAATAGAGTAAAATAAATTTGTAAATGCCGTAATTGCCGAATCATTTTCCAAGGTACCTATCCCTTACTTACACTCGTTCTGGTGGCTTTATGTTATCAGATTAATCAAATCGTGTTTTTAAAAGATCATCTCTTTGCAATAAAGTAATTAAATTCAGTATTATTAGGCAAAATGCCATTGATCGAGGTCAACTATTGATAGTCAAAAATTATGATAGTTAACAATCTTTTCTTGTTTATATCCCTTACGGTAGGCCGTAAAAAACTATCTTCACAAAGCTATCCTAGTACCGATATTAGCATTTTTAGTACTTAAAAAAACAATTAACGTAATAACTGTAGTATACGTGACTAAAAGTTGTCAAGCATCGTTAGCGTCGATAATAACAAGATGATTTTGAATAATTTTCCTAGATGAAGTAATTTTTCTACATTAATTTAGCTTTTTAGCTCAATAATATTTATCCTTTTCATTTATGTTTATTACCAAAATTAATCAAGCATTATTGGCATCAATAACAATATGACAATTTTTTACTGTTTATGTGCCCATATAAGTACCTTTTCTTCTTAAACTTATAGTTTAATATTTTTTTTATTTCAATTTATACCTGTTACTTATTTAGTTAATTGTAAATCTCTAAAATATTTATTAGCGATACTAATATTTTTTGTAATCATTTTTGGCAAATGAGCTATTATCGGAATTTATTTCGAAAAGTATAAGAAAACAGCCAAATGTGATATTAAATACTTTTCGTACTTGCAGTTATTAGTACTGCGAAATTGAGAAGCTATTATGTCAATATAGGAGCCTAATATCGATACTGTGGCAATAGATTTGTTACCACCTCTTAAAATTGATAAGTATATATCAGCATCCTATACATTTATGGCATCTAATCGATAACCTTCTCTTATAATTTGTTGCATATAACGGAAAATTTTAAAAAATTAACAATACATATGGTATCACTTAAAGTGCGACATTCAAAGTTTACCAAAAATTTTTCCGTGCATTGTTAGAAATTTCTATGGTTAAATGACTAAAAACTGAGAAAATTGGTTAAACAATTGTTTGTTTTATCCTATTCAAACGAATCTGTCAAATGGCCGTATAAAAATAATTTTCAAGCTGTTTACTGTGAGAAAAACTAATTATTAACTGTTTTATATAATGCGGTTTATTTATATATGTCAACATATAATGCTATTAGTGCATACATGTCATAGCAAAGAAGGCCAGTTTGTCTCATGAGCAACAGGAGTTCGAGCTCTGACACCACGATATTTCATCCAGTCCCTTCTTGTGTCCCGCTTGTAGAGTTTTCAGTACTCTGCACTCTCCAATGCTCATTACTTAACGAAAAAACTAGCTCCGATGTTCAGTTAAATTCATTTTTGCGATATTGAAATCATGCAATTTATAAAGGGTTAAAAAACTATAGTTTTGAATTCATGGTTATGTCCGCGGTCATGGTTCTGCATAATGGTCCTCGTTAAACTATTCGACTCACTGTTCTGAGTATAAAATTTGTGAAGGCATGTCCTTGGATTATCCTCTGTGATGCTCCCCAGACCGTCACCAATAGCCAATTATGCAGCTCTAGTGTGATGCAGATAAATTACTACTACAATTTTATGTTTTCAGTTAAGATGTTTTGATTATAAATATAATCACAATGTTTGTTTGTTTCTCCAATGCCCACCCGGAGAATAACCTTTAGTCTCACAGGCATCTGAAAGGCAGATTTGTTGGCCCCTCTTTCAGGAGTACCATATTAGGTGGGCCGACATTGCTCCCACAGTAAGGACAAATAGTACAGAGAGGGAAAGAGCATCCATGCCTTACCCGGTATTCGAACCCAGAACTTCTCTGATGCAAAGACAGTTCCTTGACCCCTACACAAGCCTGTCGGCATAATATCACTTTTATTAAATTATTTTTTTCTAAAAAAAATGTCTTTTTTTTAATTTTCCCCTGAATGAATTTGAATTATGAAGTTCCACTTTTGAAATTATATCCGAAAATATTTTCATGATCAAATATCCATTTTTTGATTTGTTTATAGCTAAACATGTTTACAGTTTTGCAAAAATTATTGTATTATGCGCGCAACATCTAAACAATTCAACTATGTTGCTGCAGATAGAAATATTTTTCACACTATTTGAACTCATAGTTTGAAGTAATATATTAAATTTACAAAAGATTGAAAAATCCCCGACACTTATCAATATAAACTAAATGGCCTTCACATCTTTGACTTGTTCAAGATAATGGCCTTTTCTATCTGAAAGGGGCAGGAGACCGAAAAGAGAAAATGAGATTCAGTGAGGATTTCTCACACAAAACAAGATCAAGGCGTTAGCAGTGAAAGGTGTATGAGATTTCGAAATATGCGATGAACCACGGGGAATCGAATGAAAAATCGATATATACAGCATCAAACGCAATATTCATATCTGTTTCTGAAGAAAAGAAATTACTACTGGGAAATGAAAAAGAGAAATCTTAGAGATAGGCTTAAAGAAAGTGGTTTAAGTCACTGTGGGTGTGTATTGTGATAATTTTTTTTCTCCTTTTTAAGAATCCCAAATAAATTTTTATGCTGAATAAATTCAGGAAGTTTAGATTTTGAAGAGACATGTGATTTTTAGATTACAAGAAGATCAAACAGATTTTTTGAAATCAGAACTTATTTTTGAAGTAAACTGGGTACTGGTAAAATCTAATTATGTAACTAAAAATTACAAGAAGTTTAAGCGCGGAATTGGTATTAATTATTCATTTTCATAGTAAGAAGAATTTTTTAATCTGTATATATCTTCATTAGCTAAGTAAGGAAGATGAGACTTTTAGTTAGTTTGTAGCTGTTATAAATCATCTTGTTAGATCTTTTTTTCTTTCCTCCTGACGTGGACACGTACCTGCAGACACGTACTTGCAAAACCCTTACCTGTATAGTCCACGTCTGGCTACCAGTTCAGCTCGCCACAACCTGGTGATAATGGATTATAAAAAAATTTATAAAACATAATACATATAAATATTTTTAAAATAAAATTTAGTAAACAACATTGAAAGTCTTGCAGAAGACAATGAAGTGCAACAAATTTGTCTAAAAAAAAATGACTCTTGTTAGATCTATGTATTTCAGTCGGGATCTATGCATCTGTGCATTTCAGTCTTTTTTGGGTCTGTCAGAAGGCATAGGGTTGTTTGTGGTAAGTTGGCACCCACTTGCAGAAACTGCTCCTGCACTGACTGAAAAAGCTACCATGCTGTCAGTACTTTCCATTTTCATTTATATTTTAGATTTGTGCTATTGCTGGTAAATATATTCTTGGTGTCTTTTTTATGAATTTTGTTGTCTTCTGTCTTTTAGAACTTTGGCTTGGTACTTCGTATTAAATTACATTTTCTTGAAATATTTTTTTTCTTGTTATATTATTAGCAGCTTAGTGTTTGATTTTAATTAGAACTGTTTATGCTTAATTGTGCTTTTCACACGCATAGAAATTATATATATATATATATATATATATATATATATATATATACGAGGGTTGCTATTTATATTTCTGGCCTAATAATGAAAAAACAAACATGTGGGATCGAAATTGGTTTTATTGTTTTTCAAAATACTCTCCCAGATGATCAATACACTTTTGCATGCGTTTGAACCAATTTTCAAAGCACTTTTTCCAGTCCGATTGAGGTAACTCCGAAACATGCGCTTTGAATGCATCAACCGCTTCTTCGGGGGTCGAAAATCGTTGTCCACGTAATTTATTTTTGATGTGTGGGAATAAGAAGAAGTCATTGGGTGCCAAATCAGGGCTGTACGGCGGATGACCCATCAGTTCGATCTTTCGCTCCGTCAGAAAAGCCTTTGTTTGAGTCGATGTGTGAGAGCTCGCATTGGCATGATGAAGAATGATTCGCCTGTTCTTCTGCTTTTTTCGAATTTCTCCGATGACTTCTGGCAAACAAATGGTCGTGTACCATTCAGAATTGACCGTCCTGCGTTGCTCTAACGCCACTGTTGCCACATGACTGTTAATGCCGAAGAAACAGTCAATCATTTGTTTCGATGTGCCTCTTCCTCGAACAACTTTTGTTGGTTTTGCCTCGTCTTGGAAGACCCATAGAGTTGATTGCTGTTTTGTTTCCGGCTCATATGCATAGATCCATGATTCGTCACCTGTCTAGATGTTATGCACAGCCTTTGATGTACCTTGAACGTATTTTTCCAACATTTCCTTGCACCAATCGACACGAGTCTTTTTTGAGCGTTTGTCAGATTATGCGGGATCCAACGCGAACAAATTTTTTTTACGCTCAAACGTTCATGAAATATTTTTTTGATGATAGTCATACTAATGTTCAAAGACGCCTCTATCCCACGTATGTCACATGACGATCTTTCTTTATCAGTTATCTAAAACTTTTGCATATTATATTCTGAACAATATTCATTTACTTTGAAATAATCTAAACTTTTCCTGAGGGTCAAATTGTCTTCAAATGATAATATTAGTTAAGTCCAAACTCCAGCTATTCCAGTGTTATACAGATTATTTTAAAAGATAGTTGAACTGCAGAGGGTTATGAAACAGCAAACAAACAACTAAGACATAAATTGAACGCGAGAACGCTTGGGATTATTTTAAAATCAACAACTATTTACTTCACGAAAAAACAAAAAATGTCAATGAATTATTCAAAAAAAAATTCACAAATATCAATTTTCCGAGCAGCGATGGCTCAGGAGATAGAGCGTTCGCCATCCAATGAGTTGAACCAGGTTCAAATTCCAACGATGGCTGGTCGATACGAATTCTGCATCCAGTTGGCACCAACCACATCGCTGACGTGAAATATCGTCAGTGGATCATGGGCTAGAAGGATCATGGGTTAGAGTCCCCTTGCCATCAGGGTGAACGTGAGAGGTTCTCGCGGTCTCCCAGTACATGTAACAGAAGTGCCATTCATCTAAAAGTCCTCTAGTTCTATCTTAAAGTTCTTCACGAAGGCAAATTTCTCCCAATACTTGATCCTGGAGTTCGCTTGTCTTCTGGATTGAGTTCAAAATTGCACAGCTACGTAGTTGAACATTAGTAGTCGTAAACCTGAAAAATGGGTAGACTGTTCAGTGGCGGTTATAAAATAAAATATCAATTTCCTGATATTTTTTTGCGCATTAAGTTTGTTTTTTCAGTTCATGACTTTATATTTTATGTTATTTTATTAACTAATATATTTAAAAAAAATTGTTTTCCAAATGAAGTGTTTTTACAGATAATGGATCTTTGCGTTATTGAAAACACATTTAAGCAACGATTTTCAACAATATTCACCATTTCAAAAGTCATTCACTCTGAAATAACATCAATTTCTCATAAAGGTCAAATTATGGTTTTTAGGTATATCTAAAATCCGGCAGTTCTAGTGTTAAATAGATTTTTTGAAAAATATTTGAACAGCAGAGGGTTTTGAAAGCAGAGGGTTTGATCGACATCTATTTACTTCACAAACTAACTAAAAATATCAATAAATCAATGAACCGTTAGAAAAAAAGAAAATCACTATCAATTTCCTGATTTTCTTTTTTCGCACATTATGTTAGATTTGTGAGTTCATGACTTTATATGTATGTTGCTTATTAACTAATACATTAAAAAAATATTTTTCCAAATGAAGTATTTTTATTGATAATGGATCTGTGTGTTATTGGAAACACATTTAAAACATCATAAATATAATATCAAGTTTTTAATCTTACAAATTGACTTTCTTATATTAGTGTAATAGTCAAACTTGGTGAATAACTGAAATATTTAACTATCTTTCGTTTATAACTATGAAAGTTTCACAAATGATCATACGTGTATGATACATATATCAGTTACACATTCTTTAATAAAATGATTTTTTATGGTTTTTGAAGAATCATTAGTTAAGTTCTGACATCATTAGGCCATGTAATCATTAATATACTTGACAGTAAGCATGCAAAGGTTCAGCAATTGGAATGCTATTTTCAATTTCCGTTTGTAAGTTCATAAGTGATTAATCACACATTTTTCATTTTCTCAGTAATGCAATTACACTGACACGAAAGTTACGAAATCAATATTAAAGCTTAATTTAATAATGCATTTCCAACTTTACTTTAGAGAAGATAATTTCATATATCGTTGCAGATTAGTTCAATTAAAAGATTAATTTAGGTTGAATGAATTTTTATAATATTGGGTAGAAATATTCAAAAGCAAAAATGTGATAATTGTTTTGCAGGATTGTAACGAGTAATGTTTCGATGGATTTCAATAGATTACTTTACTTTTTTTTTAACTTAAAGATTCATCGAATTCTAATTACAGAATTTGAAACATGAAAATTAAACAAAGTGTAAAATCCTCTTAAATGTATGGTATAGGGGGCTAGTGTGAACAGTTTTAACAAAAATATCCAAAAACATTATCTAATATTATTTTTAAACTCGTGGACTTTAACTCCTTAACGATTAGTCAATTTTAATTTTTAAGAAAACGGTCATTGAAGTGCCTATTTTTTTGCACACGTATTTGATTAGTGCTGACATCTAGTTTAAATTAAACTAACTATCTGCAATTACCTTAAAAAATCCTGGTACTGCCATCTGGTGTGTGAAATGAGAAAGAAAGTGTTTTCCGGGCAAAAGAAATGAATTAGTTTTGTTCGTATTGGCACGTTACTACTGAACACTCCAGCCCGGGAATATTACGGGAGCGAGAAATAGAGGGCGAAACCTCACCCCGTCAATTTCACGGGAGCGAGATGGAAAGGGGTTAAACTTCGGTTTTACCATGATATAAAAAATTTTAATTGTTTTTGTGCACGCTAGCTCCACTATTCGGGAACTAGTGTGGACTAGCTATGGGGCCATAGATTGGACAAACTTGATACTTTATTAAATATTCCTTTATTACAACTCATAAGGTTGTATCCAATGACAAACTGAAATTAATTTAAGCCTTGTTGTAGAACATATATTCACTTATTTTAACTAAAATTCCTATTTTTAATAGAAAATGGTTTTATTCTGAGAAAGACATTTTGAACGCAAACTGATACTTCTGAAAACCATTATCAATTTGATTAATTAAAAAACACGGATGCGATTTTAAGTTGATTCAACTTTCTCACTTAATCTTTCAACCATCGCATATAAGAATCTTATAAAAACTTTCCGTTTATTTATGATTGAAATAAAAACACACTGATTTTAATAAAGCCATAACAACCTGATTGTTGAAAGATTAATATGTTTTAGGAAAATCATTTGCATGCAAAAAATACAATTACATGCAAATAATAATGTATATGTTGTTTATAATTAATGAATTAAAAGGAAAAGATCAGGGCATTTAATAGCAATTCCTGGTGGTAATTTATACAAACACTAAATAGAACATGAATAATTGTTTTCCCAATGCAATGATATTGAAGCTACGTCATCAAAGTTATGTTTTTATCGAAATGGATTTAGCTCAATAGTGTAGTGTGGATCTTCCATTTATCCTTTAATGCTAAAGAAAATCCTGAAAACTGAATCATCTGAATAGTAGCTGAATCTCTAATGTGTTCTTCAAGAGAACAAATTAAATCCATGACTAACAACTTCTCTCTTGACTATCTCTTTAATGTTGAATACGCCTCTTAAATGTCATTCTTAATCGGTTAGCCATCACCCCTATTAGATTCTATTAATCAATGTGTTGATTGGAATTCCAAACGAACTGAACTAATTGGCATGTTTTAAAGAGTAAAGAAAAAAGATTAAGGATTACGATTAACGTTTGGTTTGTTGGCTAGTAATTAGTAATTTCAGACAATAGTTTTAGTTAAAAAATAATTTCTCCTAATGCAAAATAAATTTTTATGAAATTACGAAATGACTCTAAGGATAATTTTGGAAGGTTAATAATGACGGAACGTTATAATCTGAATTTGGTAAGTGATGCGTAATTAGTCAAATTTAGACATTAGTTTTATTTTAGTAAGATTTTCTCCACAAATAAGCAATTAAAAGATTGTGAAATTAGATGAAATGAGATTATCATGATTAAATAAGATGAAGAACTTCCATTAGTAATTAGTAACTTCAGACACTAGTGTTATTTTAGTAAATTATTTTAACAAAAGATGATTTTAAATAAGTTACGAAATATTACCCGAGACGTACAGGGAGAAAAAAAATCGGAAAAAACCACCATAATGTATGATAATAACATAATTGGTAAAAACTAAACTTAATTCTGGTAACAAAAACCAAAAAATATGGTATTTAAAACAATCATTGGGTAGTATTTCAGTTCATATGATAAAGGTTTACCGGAAATTCTGGTTTTCAAAATTCTTCTTCTTACTACTACAATTTTAATAAAAAATACAAAACAGAAAAGTAAATTTTGTAAAAACAATGGTTTTTATGCATTGCTCTAATGTATCATGTTAAAATTACCAAATTTTACCCCATTTTCCAAAATTTATCGCATTTTATTAAATCATGTTTTCATGTTAAATTATGTTAATTCATTATATAAGTCATGTTAATTTTACTAAAATCACAATCAAATTGCTTCGGAGAATATTACCGAGAATGGTGGTTTTCGTACAGGGTCAGAAACACGTTAAATTTTACGATATTCTATTAGAATTGAATATATATTTAGTAGAAATTACTGACTCTAGTTTTTGATCGTAAATTTTTGCTTTTAATATGAAATCATTAAAAAACATTAAAATAGCATTAAAAATGTGACTTTAAATGGTTAAGAATGTGTTTAGTATTTTTTGTTCAATTATTAGCAATGCCAGATTGCGTTTAGCACAATTAGTTACCAATTATACATGGTTCGGGTTTACTTTTATGTAAATAACTTTTAAAATGTTATGAAATGTTGTTTGATGGTTGTAAAATGATACATGTTTGTTATATATCTTTGGCATATGTAATTATTATTATATTTAGACGTTTTTATTTTAGTCAGTTTTCTTTCCTTTTGTTCACTGAAAAAAATTTATGGTCAAAACTAACAGAATATGGTAAAATGTACCGTGTTTCTGGTTCTACGGAGGCAAGAAAAAACATGATAGTTATGATTAAAGTGCTTCGGAAATTATTTTGGTAAAATTGATAAATGGTTTTATCATATGTGATAAAATTTTGTAACTATGGAAATATTTTATAATTTCAGCATGATATCTTATACAATGGTATAAAAACCTTCTACTCGGTTAAATTTACTTTTTAGTTCTGTATTTCTTATTAAATGTGTGATAAGACGAATTATAATTTTGAAAACCAGATTTTTTTGGTTAAGCATTACCGTTTTATAGCAAAAACTTACGAAAAAATTAATTTAAATATTTTATATTTTGATTTTTGTTATCAGAATTATGGCTTTTTTTTACAAGAAATGTCAATAGAACGGTTGTCGTGCCAGATTTCATTCTCCGTGTTTACTCTTTTTATGAAATAGCATGTATAAAGTGATGCATGTCAAATGTGATGCTGAGTTACTCGGCTATTTTATGCAGCTAATTGTAATTTCACCTAATTGCTAATTTTAAATAAATTCATTTCAATTTCAAAATAAAATAATTTTAATAAAATTACAAAATGTTGCTAAATATGAAATTAGAAGGCTTTTAATAATCAATAAAAGGAATTTGGAGCAATTTCAGACAATATTTTTGATTAGGACATTTTTATTTTTGATGTGAAATAGCCTCTGTAAGTAGAAAATACAAAATTATGAATTATTTGTTTAATAATACTTGGTAATTTGAGACAGATATTATTTCCAGATAAGTCCATTTTTAATGTCAAAATATTTTTGAAAAAAAAAATAAAGATTTTAATTTCAAATTAAAGAATTTATTTTTGAAGAAAACGAAAAACAATTACTCCCCCCCCCCCCTTAAAATGTGGTACAAATATAATATTTAAATTCTAGTATATAATTTAATTAAAAAATCTAAGCCTTATTTAAAATATTCAGTTCTTAGATATTCTGAAAGAAACCTATCTGCCTTCCAAAAGGTTTCTAGGTATTTTTAATAAAACATATAATTATCTGAGGATTTACTACCAATTTATTGACCTTAGTATAAGCTGATGGATTTAAATATATCAATTATTAGCTCTCTTTAAATTAATATTCAAATAGCCAATTCTTTCATTGAATGAGGCTATCTCATCTCTAAAGCTAGAATTAAAAATTCGAAAAATTATCATACACAAACTAATTAAAATCTTCCTTTTTCTCTTTTAAAAGGAACCCTCATATTTACCTAAACTAAGCTTTCTCTAAATCCATCTCATTTAAATATTGCTAGATAACGAACGGAATTTGAAATAACTGTAGATAATGATTATTTCAGTGCAATTTCTCGGCTCACAAGGTTGAAACTCTTTATAATAAAACACACAATCAATTTATTTCAAAACATGTGAGATCAAGTGAAATTTATCGTTAGCACGACGTTCATAAAGGATTCATTATTAAAAATGCATCCAATTTTCACCGACGTTTTCCGACGAAAAATTCTCTCTCGTTAATTGGTGGCTTTTCGACTTCAAGAATGCATAACCACGAAATGGCGTTTGTAAGGAAAAAATAAAAATATCATCATTATGACGATCGAACTATCTCTATTAGTCGCTCGTCGTCTAACGACTTCAGAATAAAAGCAATAAATGGAACGACCTGACATTAATACTTTAAGTAAACCATTCCTATCTTTATCTGTATGGGTCTTGTTATACATTCAAAGATGAAATAACGTCAAAGATAACATGCATATTCTCCTCTTTTCTCTTTAAAGAAGAGAAAATGTTCTAACAATCTATTGGCACGAAACTTTCATTGAATTTATTGATCTTTTTTTAATAAAAAATTCATTATATTTATTTCAACATGTCGAAAATTATAGAGAATAAAATAATGTTTACATACACAGAAAATTTCAGATTTATATGACCAAAATTGTGTTATTACATATAAAAAGTCGTCATGACATATTTTTTAGACGAAAGTTATTATTGGCATATGATACATAACCTAGGGCAATTTTTAATTTCATATTGCTTCTAATGGAAAAGTATTTTCGATTTCTTTCATTGCTCTATGTATTAATTGTCAAAAATACTGTTTATTTTTAGAAGCAAAAATCATCTTTTGGAGACGATTATACATGAGGGGAAAATTCGCCTTCTCTAAAGTGTGCATTAATTTTTGGAAAAAATACACGCTTTTCTCTCATCTAACCCTTATTTTGATGAAATCAGATCTGGCGCATGCATCACTTCGCATAATGCTATTGCATTATCAAGTAAATTTCTTAGGTGCGTGTCCCTTTCGAAGACTGTAAAACGTCTATGTCCAAAGTATCAGTATGAAAAGTACTAAGTATTGGTGATGTCTTAATAATCACCAAGTATATCAATATTATATTTTATACCTTTATTAGTATATTTAGAACATGTTACATAAACCTTCAACATTTAACTTTTGCGAAAAATACATTAATCAGTGACAGGCAACTAAAGTCGAAATTTTTTAAAAAAAAATAGAATTCTTATTAGAACTTGATAAGATTTTTGGAGCGTGAGCATTTCTCTATCTGACCTTTAATTTGCAACTAAAATATACATAAGTAGTAAAGAAACAAAAACTTTTATATTCTAATCCATTGTTTCTCAACGGGGGCGTTGACAAGATGCTGAGGGGCGGTGAACTTGTTTTGGGTGGTAGGGGGGCGTTGGGTATGTTTTGGGCCGTAGGGGGGCGATGAGTATGTTTTGTCATTCAAATTTAATTTTAAAACTTACAAATAAAATTATTAAATTAAATTTATGTGGTAAAAAATTAATTTAAAATTAATATTAAAGAAAAAAAAGACTAAATAACCGATACACCTTCTAAAATTATCCGATACACCTTCTGTACCACCAATGAAACGAACTTACACGACACCCAATCTCCGAACCAACATAGCGCAGCGCATGAATCAGTAGTTTTTGCCTCTAATTCATTCAGGCTATTTCGCGAATGGCTCTGACTCATTCAAGCCATTTGGCGGAAATCAAAAGGCATGAGCTTTCGTTATGAATGTTTGATTTTACCCGTGTTTCTTATGATAATTTTCGTTACCTTCTTTACAGTTTTTTCCTCAGTTTCAATTCCATCTCATTGTTTATTTGGCCAGGTATGAGCGAGAATTAGTTTTTTACCATAAATTATTTATTAATTTGGAGAAATAGCTGATTTTGTTTCATAGTTTGTATTTT
Organism: Parasteatoda tepidariorum; assembly: GCF_982258835.1. Taxonomy (NCBI): domain Eukaryota; kingdom Metazoa; phylum Arthropoda; class Arachnida; order Araneae; family Theridiidae; genus Parasteatoda; species Parasteatoda tepidariorum. The sequence continues at coordinate 66,999,109 of NC_141764.1, forward strand.
GCTGTCACCAACAATGTCGGTTAACAAAAAGAAGTGTCATCAATACCGTGCCATGTACTTGCAGTTTGGATTTGTTCACTCGCTGTTGAACTCTCAACTGCCCCTGTGTTTACTTTGTAACAAAGTTTACCTAATGAGACAATGAAATGTTTCCGTTAGCAGGAGTATTCGCAAAAAACTTATCCTGACAAACAAAATAAAGATTCGGCATTTTTCACGAACATCAAAGACAAGTTTCTGAAGGCACCTTCGGTCTCAAGGTTGCTAGCAACCTCATCGCAAAAATGCGACGATGGTTTGATAACTTCTTTTAATATATCAAAATTTATTGCTAATTCTTTGAAAGCTCATACCATCGGCGCAGAGTTGATACTGCCGGTTGTCAAGGAAGTTTTAGAAACAGTCTTACACCATCAAGCCACATCCAATGTAATTAAAAATATCCCATTAAGCAACGATACAGTGCGGAGACGAAATGGTGAGATGACTGAAGACGTTGAAGTTTCTTTATGCAAACTTTTGATATCCAACGAATTTTTCCTTCAAGTTGATGAATCAACCTTGCCATGCAATGTTGGCTTTACTGTAGGCGTAGGTCCGGTTTGTAAAGGTTGGAAAAAGTATTCAAGAGATGCTTTTTACAATAAGCTTGATTGTAGATCCCAAAGGTAAATCTATCTTTAATGTACACGATTATTTTACAGAAAAAAACATTCCTCTTTCGAATATTAAGTCGATTGCCACTGATGGAGATCCTGCAATGGTGGGTCGACATCGTAGGTTTATCGCCCTCTTGAAAATTGAAATACCAGATATTTTAGCTCTTCACTGCGTGATTCTCAGACAGCATTTAGTAGGAAAAAAATCTCAGCTGCCGTTTGCATCAGTTATTGCAATATATCATATTTGCTGTGAACAAAATTCACAGTAATGCTCTCAACGATTGATAATTCAGACAGCTGTGTATGATGAAGAATTCAATCGCTTGCTACTACACACCGAGATTCTCTGGCTTTCCAAAAGCGCCTGTCTCAATAGGTTTTCGAATCTTTCCGACTCTGTGCTTGAGTTCATCTAAAACAGAGGTGTAGCTCTGAGAGACAGATTGCTAGAAATTAAGAAAGACTTAATGACATTAATTTACAACTTCAAGGCGACGAGCTCAATTTTATCCCTACAAAATCAGTCATTTCTGCCTTTCTGAAAAACTCATTTTGAGGTAGCAGAATTTTGGTTGGAATGAGATCAGCCAAGCAGGCGAAATTCCCTCTGTTGATGCGCAAGAATATTGTCAACACCTTGACTCTTTGCACGTGGACTTTTCTGACCGTTTTAAAGATGTTTTCCCTAGAAGTCCGTCAATGGGTGATTGGGTTATGAACCTTTTTGTAAATATTGAAACAGCAGAGGTTTAGATTTATCAGGAATTGGTTGAACTTTTAACTAATGAAGTGTTAATCGTCTCACAGAATTTTGGCTTCAAGGTAACATATGTCATCTCTACCCTTGACTGCGGACTATCGTTAAAAATTTTTTAACTCCCTTCCCTTCATCTTACTTTGTCAAACGTGGATTCAGTGCTGTTATGGATCTTGTCACAAAAAAAGAGAAATCAACTCGAAATTGTGCAACGAGGGGACTTTCGTCTTCACTTCATGAAAAGTATTGAACCGAACCAATGTTTCGTTGGTACTACTTTTTAGTGTAAAAAAATTATTTTAGGTGTTTTTCTAATTATCTAAGTAAGACAAAATGATTCTTTTGAAGCATAGGTTTTTTTTTGTTTTGTTTTTTCATTACCGTATTTATTTTAATTATAACAAATAGACTGCGATTACCTGCCGTGACAAAAGTATCGAGTAAATGTACACATTATTTTTTTTTTAAAAGCCAAACAAATTGAACTCTTAATAAATTGCTTAATGTTGGCTCTTATAATCCACACCTCCCTCCGTCACCATGCTCTAAATAATTGGATTTTCACAAAGGGCGGCGTTGAAATGTTTTTTGCTCCTTAAGGGGGCGGCAACGTTAAATAGTTTGAGAATCTATGAACTAGTGATTGCCGAAAAAATTGCCTTCTATCATTCGACAGTCTGGAGTATACTTAAACTAGAGCGTGAAACAGGTGATGTAAACAGAATGATTAGATCGAGACGAAAGTCTATAACCATAGCAGCATCAACCATTCTCCATATTCAACACCCTAGTTGTATATATATTCTTCATTATTCATAATTCACGTTAGAACAGGAATTAAAAAAATGACAAACTTTTGGTTTCAAATAAATATTTAGATGAGGGGAAAAAACTATCATTTTAAATGGCGCATTAGTAAGGTCATTGTTAGCATAGGAAGGGTTGGAAAAGTAAAAGTTGTATTATCGAAGAATAACTTTTCATCCAATGAGCAAATTTTCGCGAAATAAGTGCCTATCTTGATGGCTCAAAAGTGTGATCTAAAATACGATAATTAATTTGAATTATCTATAAATAAATTTCTAGAAACAGACGCAAAACCTTTTTCTAAATAAGATAAACTTTTTTTTCAGCAAATTTGTATTTTCTATCATAAAATATCGTAGGTAGCAGCAATTTTGGGAAATATAATCCCTACAGTTTCACACTCCAAAAAAACTGTTTTTCAAAATGGAGGAACAAAAATATGTCAAAATAACCTTGAAACAAATGAAATTTGAATTTGATTTTTTTTAATAATGATCAAAGGTTTTTAATAATAATTTTTTTTAATAATAATTTTTTTTAATAATGATCAACTTTTTTACTAATGATCATCGATAATGATCAAATTATAATCTTAATCAATAATAATTAAAGTTTACGATTATGATCGTGATAGTTATGAATTTAATAAGTATGTTTAACATTGAAAAATTTCCAAAACATCGTATTTAATACTCGACAGTACATAAATTATCAATATTTAGTGACCGGCGTAAATCAGAAATTATCAGTGCTCTTAAGTGATAGAGAACTGATAAGTACCCTTTCTTTCATCTTTTTCTTTCTATTTTTTTTTTTACCTTTTTTATAGCAGTTTTCCTATATTTTACTTATTTTGCTTCTTTTATGCTAGTCATATTTAGTTTTGATGAATGCAAGATTTTTTTTTCACTACGTATGCAACCTTAAAGGTTAACGCAATATAGTGTTTTTCTATTGATAAATAATGTTCATTTCGCTTCAATTAAAGCTCATACTGAATAAGGGTTCCCATTCACGTTACTTGGAATTTATAATAATTTAGAGCATTGCGTGCCTTAAAAATATATATTTAATCTAATCCAATAATTTTTCCCTACTGTTGATTGAGTTGACTTTTGTTTTTCAACACTGCATTACAGTTAAAAAGTTCTAAAATTAAGTGAATTCGAACTCATAAGAGAAAGACATAACAAACTAAGTAAATGCTAAAAAGGAAATGAACTACCTTCATAAGAAACTAAACGCTCCTCTTAAATCAAGACATAAATCCAGCAATTATTCAGAAAAAAATGGTACAATTTCGTTACATTTATTAAAATCTTATGCACGAAATAAAGAAAAAACATTTCCCAAAAATGGAAAAAATATTTCTATGAGAAAGAATGTTTTTTTATTTAATCAGCAATTAGTTGAGAAAAATACTTAGAAATAACTAAAAAGCAAAATATCGAAGTTGTGTTTTAATGATTATTGGTATAATGAAGCTCTTAAAACATTTCTTTAATTGTCTCGATCATTTCAGATTAATAAAAGTGATTAAAATTAATTATTAGAGCTTAAAATATTTGAGTAAAAAAGTATTAGCATTATCAGAAAAGCTCATTATCAGTAAAAATGAATCATTGAAATTTATTAAGACTGGTATAAACATTGAAGTTTGTTAATCGTATGTGGTTTCTAAAAAAAGAAAGATTCATTGATTATAATTACTGATAAAAATTAGCGAAAGAAGTTTTAAACTAAGTGACTGATTTTAACTTTAATTTATTACTTAATGCATTTATTTCTTTGATTGATAAACTATTTAAAAAAAATATGACAATAAAATTGTTGGGACATTTAAAACAAACGTTTCTGAAAATAAATATTATTTGACACAAGAATATTTTCGTGTAATATTGTTTTATACATACAATTGTTTTAGTATTACAAATTACAATTCGAACATTTATTATTACAAATATCAAATTTATCAAATCAAAATATTACTTGATACAAGAATACTTTTGTGTAACATTGTTTTATACGTGCACTTTTCTTAGTATTGCAAATTACAATTGGAACAATTAGTATTACAAATACTAAATGTATCAAATAAAAATAAAACAGGTCGAAAAAATAGATTCTTTTAATAGGCTCCAAATGGCTTGTATGTACATGGAATGATCTGAAAGGCAGTAGTAATATACAATATATTAAGTAGTAATGTATTAAAAATTGCATCTTATAAGGTTTATAGTTTCCAAAGTAGTTATTAGATCTATGTAGATATATTTCGATTTGGAATGCTGCTGGCTTGGAAATTTTAAATATAAAGTAAAACTAATACTAAAACCTTTTTAAAAAAATTTAAATAAAATTGATACCAGTTTATAATTTTTAGAGGTGCCTTCAGAGAATCTGAGCGAAAGCGAGCATAAATTGTTAATCGCATTAAATATTTATTAGATTTCGAATTTTTTTTAAAATTATCACTGGCATTCTGTATAATATTTTAAATTACACACATACACACACGCACATAAGTGTATATATATATATATATATATATATATATATATATATATATATATATATATATATATATATATATATATATATATATATATATATATATATATATATATATATATATATATATATATATATATATATATATATATATATATAAATAAATAAATGCATACAAGAAAACACGAAGAAAGTTAAGAAAGTTATTGATACAATATCAGAAAGCACTCTGTTTTGCGGATATAATCGTGTGGGCTGATAAGAAGATTATATCTATTTTTTTCTTCTGGTTTTTTAAATAAAATTTCATCATTTTTTTTCTTTAAACTGTTGTTAGTTATTTTTTTACTTATTATTTCTCCTCCCCCCCTTTTTATTTCATATGTTTTTTTCTTTGTTTTATTCTACATTTTGAACTTATATATATATATATATATATATATATATATATATATATATATACCGAAGAGCCATTGTGAACACCCTCCATCTATAACAATGGGCTCGCCCAGGTTTTCATGGTTTCTCTCCCAGGAACAATGTTTTCATGGGGCATATTAAGACCCATAATCCTCATAGAACAATCCCTGACGCCTGTAATCTACTTGAACATAGTTGCAGACCAGGTCCACCCATTAATGGCAACAGTTTTTCCTTCGGGGAATGGTGTTTACCAACAGGACAATGCACATGTCATAAGGGTCGAATCGTCCAAGAACATTCCAGTGACTTTCAAGTCATGTCCTGGCCCCCAAATTCACCTGACCTTAATCCAATAGAGCATTTGCAGTCCTACTTGGAAAACCAAATTCGTGCTGCCACGCTATCCCCTCGCAATGTGAGGGAATTGCAGGACCAGTTGCTGAGCGCTTGGTACCAAATACCTCAGACTACCTATCAGCACCTTGTGAAATCAATGCCACTGCGGGTGCTAGCAGTTTTGAGGGCTAAAGGTGGTCCTATTATTAGCAGGGTGTTCATAGTGTAATGGCTCTTCGGTCTATATATATATATATATATATATATATATATATATATATATATATATATATATATATATATATATATATATATATATATATATATATATATATATATATATATATATATATATAAATATATATATATGTAATACAAAAATTAAATACTTTTGTATTAATAAAAGAATTAAAACTCTTTCGGTTTCATAAAATGTCTTTGTTAAACAATAAGCGTAGAGAGATTCTATTTTGGGAATTCAAGGCTGAAAACATACCATTGAAATATAAATAGATTTATATTTCAAGGGAAGAGTTATTTTTAGAATCGTTCCCTTTTTCAATTCCATATAAGGAAGCAGAAATGATTTTCCTTAATGCGTAAGGTTACAAGGAATGTACGAATGTGCCTTTTTACTTCAAATCTATATTGGTATAAAACGTAAGAGCGCATGGTTTTGCGTGTCCTTTTCATCATAATGTGATCCTGATAAGCTGTTCCGGGATTGTCCGGAGTCTTGTCCACTCCCCCTCCTTTTCAGGAGTGGGGACGTGAATTGTTATCGATACCAGCTATATTTAAATAAACCTGTTTAGAACGTCTGATGGCTTATGACTGCAATTAATTCAAGCTAAATACAACACTGATAACAGGGTTGGAGCCCTGTTATTACAAGACGACAGGATAGTTGCTTCTTGCGGAGGAAGTTTACCCATTTTGACTGCTTCGTGGAAAGTTTCCATCACCCCGGTGGAGAAAAAAATCGGCAGTGAAAAAAACGTTGAAGGAAGGATGGCGATTTTCCACCCGTACTACTCGTACCTCGTCGCGCCTGAAAAGTTGATGTAGGAAGGACGATGGCTGGAAATTGTCCCCTGAAACCAGTGAAAGTATCCCATCCGATGACCCTACAGTTCCATAGTGCCTCTAAGTTGGAAGAAACATCCATGGTAGTGATTCGACACCGAGTGATCCTACAATTCTTACTACTCAGTGAAATAAAAAGTGAATGTGCGCGAATCTTAATCATGGATATTCATGATTTGCTACGATTTAAGTGCGCGAAAGAAGAAAAAAAATGTTTGGTGTCTCTCGTCAAAGAAAAATAGATGAAGGTCAAAGGAGAAAAGTGTGGCTAATGGAAAGGATTTACTGTAGATATATATTTTTTTTCTCTCATTTTTTTTTCTTTCTCAATGTTATGCTTAAATATTTTAGTAATATTAGATATGAGTAGAAAACAATTATTTTATTTTGAATAATGGAATAGAATATTATTATGATTAGATTGAATGTCTTGTGTTTAAATATTTTTTTTTAATATAAAATTATGATATAGTACTGTATTTATCGTGCATTTTAAAATGTGTTTGAAAAGAAAAAATGTGGTTCAAACGTCAATTAAATTAGTGACGGCAAACTAAATTAAGTTTTTAAACTTCTGTTTCCAAATGATCTTTTAGATTTAACCACATGAAAAAATTAAATTGTTTAAAACTTTCTTTTGAACCAAACAATGAAGAGTTTTCAAATTAACTTAAAGAAATTCGTAATTCTCTTACTTTTTCGGACTTGGTCAAAAATAAATATTCCTATTTTATAAAATGTGAAACCCAAACAAACGGACAGTTAACACTTAACAAAATTTGTGAGACTCCCTTATTACGATAGGCGAAATTGTTTAATCAGTTAAGTTTTTTATACTTGATACTGATTTACCATATGCTTTAGTAGGGTTGTAGACTTGCAGGGATTTTTGTTTGTTTATTCATTGTGTCGGGCCAGTTGTTACTCTATTTGGTAAGAGACTGATCATCTCTGCTAATTCTAAAAGTGACAACTTATCTTTGCACATTAAACAGTAGAATTCTCAAAATCTTAAGGTTAAAAATGGTGAAAAAGATGTTTCAAAAAAAGTAAACATCGAAAAAAGAAAAGAATGATGTTTCAAAAAAGTAAGCATCGAAAAAATGAATGTTAAGGATGTTTCAGTAAAAGTAAACATCAAAAAATAGAAAGAAAGTATGTCCAAAAAGTTCAAATGATTCGAAGATAGATCCAGGTAATGGATGCGTTCATTATCAGGTTAATATCGACGAAAAAATATGTAAAGGGTAACAAAAACAAAAAATAAAAGGAAAAATAGGAAAAGGAAAGAATGACCAAGAAACTGATTACAAAAACAAAATAAATAAAAAGAAATTTAAGTAAACAAAATTTTGAAAAAGTACATGTATCAAAGCATAGGAAATATCAAACCACAAATGTTGAAATTAAATTCTGATTAAAAGACACTTGTTGTCCAGTTCATTTGCATAAAAATTTTGTATATTTTCGTGTGAAAAATTTTTGAAAATTTTAGTAGACTAGTTATATTTCATATAGTAAATAATCATTTAACCTCACAGAATCTTAAATTCTGATTAAATGACACTTGTTGTCCAGTTGTTTTGCATAAAAGTTTTGTATATTTTTGTGTGAAAAATTTTTTGAAAATTTTAATAGATTAGTTTTATGAATATGTTTAATATTTCTTTCTGTTTAGTTACTAAATAGATAAATTGCATAATCATGTTTTTCGTATTTTTGTCATTGTAAAAAATTGTTTTTTTCTTATTCACATAATTGAAAAAATGTTGTTTGCAGTAGCGAAAAAGGAACAATCGTACCAACCTAAAAATTTTAAATTTAAAGTATTCAAAATTTTTTTGGCTCACCAAAAATTTTTTTTGGGGGGGATGTAATACAAGAATTAAATACTTTTGTATTAATAAAAGAATTAAAACTCTTTCGGTTTCATAAAATGTCTTTGTTAAACAATAAGCGTAGAGAGATTCTATTTTGGGAATTCAAGGCTGAAAACATACCATTGAAATATAAATAGATTTATATTTCAAGGGAAGAGTTATTTTTAGAATCGTTCCCTTTTTCAATTCCATATAAGGAAGCAGAAATGATTTTCCTTAATGCGTAAGGTTACAAGGAATGTACGAATGTGCCTTTTTACTTCAAATCTATGTCGGTATAAAACCTAAGAACGCATAGTTTTGCGTGTCCTTTTCATAATTATGTGATCCTGATAAGCTGTGCCGGAATTGTCCGGAGTCTTGTCCACTCCCCCTCCTTTGCAGGAGTGGGGACGTGACTGTTATCGATACCAGCTATATTTAAATAAACCTGTTTAGAACGTATGATGGCTTAAGACTGCAATTATTTCAAGCTAAATACAACACTAATAACAGAATTGGAGCCCTGTTTTTACATATATATATATATCCTTATACCTTAAAAAAACATTGATGTAGGGCATACCGGGTGAATACTCTATCCCTTGAGTCACCACTGTTCTATATAATATGAATTTTTTTAAATTTTATTTTATAATATAACCGTCTTTGAACAGCCGACAAAATTTGAGGGTTATGATAACCAAGTTTCAACTCCGTGGCCTTGTAAGATTGAACCCACTCCCGAAGACAAGGGAACTCCTGGATCAAGTATTGGGAGAAATTTGCCTTCATGGAGGACTTCTTGATGAAACTAACCAGCATTTGAGTTACATGGTGCGGAAATCCATGAAAACCTCGCATGGTTAGACTGATAGCAAGTTGACTCTAGTACTTGATCCATCTTCCATTGAATGTATTTTACGTCAGCATTGTGGTCAGTGAAAGCTGGGTGCTGAATTCAAATTGACCATTCATCGTTGAGATTTGAACCATTCATTGGATTGCGAGCACTTTAAACCCTGAGTCACCACGACTCATATAAGTATTATATAATATATAATCGTCGTTGAACAGCCGACACAATTTTATGGGTTTACGGCTACTAATGTTCACCCCGTAGCCTTCTAATTTTGAGCCCTGTCCGGAAGACAAGGGAACTCCTGGATGGAGTATTGGGAGAAATTTGCCTTTGTGGAGGACTTTTTGTAGGAGCTAATCCACATTTGCGCTACATGGAGAGGAAGACCCCGAGAATCTCCCACGGTTAAACTGACGGCAGGGGTACTCTAACCCATAATTCGTATTCCACTGAGGATATTTTCCGTCAGCACTGTGGTCGGTGCAAGCATATATTATGCATTGTAAGTTTCCCTTAGAAAAAATATTTCTAAAAAAAAAAAAAAAAAATAAGCTTCTAGCTAATCTTCAATAAAATTTTCCAACGCTAAATTTAGGAACTAAACATGACTTTAAATATTGATATCCATTTTCAATTCTTGTATCAAACTGTTTTGTTCCTGTAAAAAATCAGTTTAGGATATAATAATAAAAAATAAATAAAAATGATCACTAAAATGATATTTAAAAAGAATTATTTTTTTTTCTCTCTCTTTCAGTTTAGAAATCTATTTCAGTTTTTGTATCACCAAGAGAATTTTAATGACTTTTTTCCTTAAATTTAAACTCTCTGTAAAATATTTTATCTTTCCATGGAATTTAGGATGCATTAACTACCATTACTTTACTTGCTTTGGATTACACAAGATAAATGTTACATTTTTGTTATTTAAGTTAGGATGTATTTATGGTCTTAGTTATCGTCAGAAGGAAGATTCAATCTGGTCTTGTTAAGCTGGTCTTTTAGTCAATACTTGCGAAGGACTATTTTCCGAGTAATTAAAATAAATTGGCCTTCCATTTTGAAATTTGCTGCCTGGATTTTGTACTTTAAGGATTTAAATAAATGGTAAATTCTTTATTTTACTATTTGAAAAGGGTAGGCTTAAAAGTATTTGAATTTTAAAAAGGGCAAAATCAATGTACTATGCTTATTTCTGATGTTTACATGATCGTTAATACAGGAAATGTGCATAATACATTAATAAATATTCATATTTTGGTATTCGTTACAGTCTATATATGGGTCATTCTCACAAAAACAGTCATTTTCATGTCCCAAGTATATTTTATGTTTGTTTTACAACTTACGAAAACAAAAATTTCAGGGAAAGTGTCCTTCAGAATGCAAGCTAACAAAAGAATAAAAATAAAATAATCAATTTTTATTTTTCATTTATTTTAGGTAATTAAAATATACCAATATGTCATTCCCTCACTTGTCCCCACTGCTGATTTAAAAAAATAAAAAAATTGGTTCTGAAATAAAAATTTTTTTTTTACAAATTCGTGTTTTTTTATTTCAGAATATTGAAATATAGAATTCAGAAAATCAATTTTAAATTTAATTTCTGATAAAAATATTAACACAGCACTATTCTAAACGTTGTCCCTAGTGTTTCGTTTCATTCCCTCACAACTATGTTCTTATCACCTGCAATCTTCTTAGAATAAAAATATTTTAATAAAAACTTTAGCAGTTAACCACTGGCATCATAGAACAAAATTGCAGTATGCTTCCATCTTCAACTTGAAGAAGCTTTGCTGTGGAATAAATTTGAATGAATCAAACCAGGTAAAAATTTTTACATTTGTCATTCCCTCGTGTCATTTTTTAGAGTAAAATAAAATATAACTTCATCGAGAAAGTGGATAATTATATGTTGCTTTCTTGCATGAATATAATTGTATGTGATTGACTTCAGAAATTAATCAGGCCTAACTGTTATTTTTAAATTTTACTGAATTTGTCATTCCCTCACTAGTGTATAAAGTGAGGGAATGACGCTGAAGTGAGGGAATGATTCAAGATGAGTATATTATAAAATTGTTTTTTTGTTCAATCGTGACAGCCAATTTTATTTCCCAAACCTGCAAAAACTATTAAATATGTAAGACTAAATTATAATAAATATTAGATATACTTAGTATGTTATCATTTTCAAACTTTAGGTAGATGCAACTTATATAAAAACTTGTATTAAAATAAAATATCATTCCCTCACTATTAGTGTCATTCCCTCACTTTTTAAATAGTTAAATTAATTAATTTATTTATTACTTAATTTAAAAAATAAATTAATAAATTAATTTATTAAATTAATTAATTATTAGTTATGATGAATTAATTAATTATAAATTAATTATTTAAAAAATTAATCAATTTAAAAATTAAGTATAATTTATAGGATATATACTTTCTTTATAATGCCATTACATATTTCTATTAATATAAAAAGTTTCAGAGCTTTTTATTCACTTTACTTTTTTGGGATTTTATGAACTGAAAAATTACAGTTTTCGTGAGAATCACCCATATATATATATAGGGGAGAGTCGGGTAGCCCCGCTCACTTAAGGAGTATTGCTTATATTTCTGTATAATACTGAGTAATAATCAACATTTTTGTATGTTTCTATTGTTTTATCATCTAATTAAATAATGCAAAAAGAATAAATCAAAAAAAGAATAGTTAAACTTAAAAAAATAGAAATTTAAAAAAACATGTTTTTCAGCTCTTTTCAAAATGTTCGGGTAGCCCCGCCAGTTACAAAAATTGTGTTTTTTGGCTATTTTTTCAGGTGTAAATGAGAATGACCAATGTATTGACAATAGATAAACTTCATTATCATTTTTATCACAAAATTATTTTATTTATTACATATTTAAATACTTTTAGTGAATTCTATCATTTAATAACAACAAATGCCATACTTTTTGTCATTATTAATATATATTAATATATTATAATATTAATATATATTTATATTAAATATTTAACGTAACAATAATTAATAACAATAGTTGTTTTTCAATATAAACTTATTTGGTTGATCTCTTCTTATAAACTTAATATAAAATACTTCTTATAAAATTACAAATTCACTTAGTATTTTGATTGCATTCAAATGCTTCTGTAGATTGATTCGTTCACAAATAAGTGAGAATAAATAAGTAAGCAAATAGCTTATCATAATATTTATGATTTTGATATTAAATTTAATTTAGATATATCAATTACATTTTAAAAATATTTAATATTTCATTTTTAAATACATAAATTTATGTTTCATATAATATTAAAACATATATTTGTTGCTAAAAATGCATATAACATTCAAATTTGAAGCAATAAAATAATAATCTTCGCAACCGTACATTTATCGACGAAATAAAATTGGGCGGTGATATCCGACATTCATGTGAGCGGGGCTACCCGAAATCCAATTTTTTTGTAAATTTGTCATTACTTGAACAATTTTTTACATACAAACTTCTTTCTTTGTGCAAATTAAACTTAAGACTACATACTTTAATGCTGTATGTATAGAAAAAATTATTTTTTTAGTATTAAAATGAAATTTAATCGAAACATTCAACCAATTTTTCTTAATTTCATGACTACTGTATTCAACATATTTTCAAAACTATTGTTTATCATGTTACCAGCTGCATAAATACTTGAAACTTTGAAAATAATCTTTTTTTAATATAACAATTAATGTCCGATGGCCCATTGACTTGAAAAAATATTCTATACATATGAAATTGACAGTGGGCGGGGGTGCCCGCTGGGCGGGGCTACCCGACTCTCCCCTATATATATATATATATATATATATATATATATATATATATATATATATATATATATATATATATGTGTATATATATATATATATATATATATATATTACTTAGATAATTACCTATATGTTTATTCTAACGAAAATTTTGATTAAAATTGTTATTAATTACTGTAAATCTAATAATTTTGACAAAAAAGATAAATAAATAATATTTCTTTCAATGACATAAAATGAACATATTTTTGTCAGTCTTAAATAAAATAGAATAGAAGAATAAACTCGTCTGCTTCTTTGTTTCGCTTAAACATACGAGAACAAAGTTTCTACTTTAATGACCTTCAATAACGATTTTGAACTAGGTTCAAGCATAAAACATTGTGGAGAATACTTATTCAACCAAAACGTTATTGTGAAATTGTCTTACAACAACCTAGGTAGAACCTTAATTTTTTAAATATAAAGCGTTTAATTGAGTATGTTTGCATAAGAAGGTAATAGACAGTTTACCATTTTCTGACTTCTCATTAGATACAAAAACTACGTAATAAACAAGGATTTTCTTGATAGATTTGGTTACTATCAACATAAAAATTAAACATTCATCTATTATCCCCTTTTAATATAATTCTAATAAAACATTTTTAATTTTGATTCTTTGTTCGAAATTATTTTTTTTGTTTTATAATATAATATATTGTTGCTGAAATATTTATCTTATTTTTTCAAATAATAAATCAGTAAGTTTGCAACATTTGATTTTAGGTAAATTTTACGTAAAACTGTGTTCATTAAACATATGCACTAAAATTAGGAACAGAAATGACTACTAATTATTCTAAAGTATGAATTTATATTTGTATTTCTTACTATTGCTATATTATCCCATGAAAGAAATATATATAACACGTTTACAATTAGTAACCAAAAATTAAATAAGAATTTAAACCACCAGGCTCTTGTGTTGAAGTTGGAAATTCAAGATCACGCAACAAAAACTCCATTTCAGAAAGAATTTAGGCTATCCCAGATGTATTGACAGTAACTTGGTTTTTGCTTAGTTAAGCACTTCAAATAATCGTGTAGAGTGTGGGAATGTTGATGAAAAATATTAAAATGTGCAAATGGTGAGTTATTTGATTATTAACTTCAATAAATTATTTTTATTCTTCTTGTAATACTCCTTGTAAAATTAATTTAGAACATTATAGATATCCTTTGAAAGCTCCACAGATGTTTGAAAAAAAAGAATTCGATGTTTTGAATTAAACTCAAAAGTATATGAATCTTCAATTGAACCGTTTGTTAAAAGAATGCAGTCAATCACATTCTGAAAACCTGCTTTAAGCCTTTAGTATATAGCAATAGTTTCCTTACAGAATCTTTAAATAAGGCGAAGTGAGGAGAATGTCTTTTTGCAGATTTTTGCTTCTTAGCGCGTTTTTTTCAAAGAAGTTTTATCCTTTTGATCCTAATTATTTGTGTTTTCTTTCAGTATTGTAATTTTCAAATTTGGTTTATGCTGCATTTGCGCTTTTCTTATTTGAAAAATTATTTTGTTTTTATTTCTTGCTTTAGGTGTTTTCTAAATAATTTAAAGCGTCAAAGGGTTTTGTTGGATGTCTAGGTTTTATATGTCTAATTTAGTATTTCCTTTTAGGTTAATTTTAAATAATGCAAAGTACAATATATAAATATTTTATGCCGCCTGGCTCGTCGCGCGCCCAAACAAGGAGCACTGAAGTTAGTCTTGACTTAGGGATTACTTCGGACAAGAAGTTACTAAGTCAAATATTTTGTTTAAATAAATTTAAAGATATAAAAAAAATTAAAAAGTTTAAGAAATGTTGTAATAAAAAATGTAAAACTTGTCCTTTGGCTGATAGTTCTCAAATTGACAGTCATTCTAATGTATTTTTTTGTAAAAGTATTAATATTATTTATTTAATTCAGTGCAATTGTTGTAATTTATGTTATGTTGGTCAGACAGGTCTTGAATTTCATAAGCGGATTAATTCCCACAGATCAGCTATAAAAAATTTTAATAATAGTAATTGTTCCACGGATTATGAAATTTTACATTTTCAATTTCATGATTTTAATAATGTTACTCTTTTTATTTTGGATTTTATGGAAAATTTAGATAAAAGACTTGATTTAGAAAATATTTACATTGGTAGTCTTAAGACTCTTTTTCCTTATGGATTAAATAGTAAATTTAATGGGGAAGGTACTGTTAATACTGAAGATTTTTGTATTTATAATAAATTAAAAGTTTTTGATTTTCCTGGTGTTTGTGATTCAAAATTTAGAAGTAAAAGGGGAGGTGGAAAAGGTAAAGGTAAATTTATTGAGTTTGATGAGTTTTCGAATTTTTGTAACTTACCTGTTAATTTGAATAATATTTTCACTATTAGGAAATATATTTTTGGCTTTAAAAATAAAATTTTTAAAAAATTTCCTTTTTAAATTTGGTTCTAAAATTAAATTTGATACTGAACTTGTTAAATTTATAGTTTTGGATTTAATTAAATCAAAAATTGGTGTTAATAAAACTGATTTGCTTTTTAATAATGTTTCTAAAGTCGAAAGGGTTTTTTGTACGATTAATTTTCATGATAAGAATTTTGAAAATGCTAAGTTACCACAGATTATTCATGGTCTTTCTGATTTCTTTCCTTTAGAACAAATTAGGGTTACTGCTGCTTTTAAATATTCTTCTACACTTAGGAAAAAGGTGTGTAATTATAATTTTTTAAGTCGAAATCTTAATTGTATTTCTAAATCTGATTGTTATTGTAATGAGGAGGGTTTTTCAAAATTTATTGATAATGATTATGGACATGTTATTACCGGAAATTTGGAAATTGTGGGTGATCAGGATTTAATTAGCATTTTAAGTAAGGGTTCAAAATTTAGAACCAGAGTTAAGATGAATAAAGGAGATTATATTTTATCCATTAAAAAAGATCTAGATTTTTTTATTGCTAAAATTTCCAGAAAATATCATTGGCCTGTTGAAGGTTTTTCTGAGTGGAAAGCTAAAATTATTGAAAGGGTTAGATTTAATTTATTTTATACCAGTTTTAGTTCATTTCCTAAAGGTACTTTTATTGATTATGATTTATCTAGAAAAATTAAAAATCTTAAGGATAAATTCATTGTTACTGTTGTAGATAAAGCTTCAAATAATTTCTGTATTATGTGTAAATATTTTTTTTAAAAATTGATTATTGGGGAATATAATGCAAATAATACCTATTTAAAGTTAAAAGAAGATAAAAAAGTTATTGAAAAAAGAATTATTGCATTTAGTAAAAAATTAAAATTTAAATTAAATAGGATTACATTTCCATATTTATTTCCAATAGTTAAATTTCATAAAAATCCGATTAAATTTAGGTTTATAGCATGTGGTACTAATAGTTATAATTCTGATATTAGTAAAAGGTTTTTTTGTTTTTTAAAAATTATTTTGCTTAAAATTAAAAAAGATAAAAATATTATTATTGAAAGTAATGTTGAAGTTTTGGATTTTATTAAAAGTAATGATATTTCCAGCATTAACACTTTTGATTTTGAAAATTTGTATACCAGCATACCACATGAAAAAATTATTGAGATTTGTGAAGGTATTTATGACAAGTATTTATTTGATGAAAAAATTGATAGGTTTAACTGGTTAGATTTATGCAAGTTTAATCTTTTTGAGAATGTTCTTTTTAATGGTTTAGATTTTTATAAACAAATTATTGGAATTCCACAAGGTAATTCCTTTTCTGGGGCTTTTGCCAACATTTTTTTGCACTTTTTTGAGGCTAAATTTCTTGAACATAAAGTACTTAATGCTTTCCGATACATTGATGATTTGATTTTGTTTAATTGTGACGATTATAATTTTATTTATACAATTTATCCTGGTGATTTGGTCCTGAAAAAAACTAATGAAAATTGCTTTAATATTGAATATTTAGATTTTAAAATTGGTGTGTTTGATAAAAGAAAAGCCTTTAATTTTAATGTTATTTTTTTCTGCAACTTTAAAACTAATTTGTGTAGTAAAATATTCAAAAATCTTGTTTTTTCGCAATTAGTTAGGATCAAGAAAATTTGTAATAATGTTGAAAGTTTTCGGGAAGCTGTGGATAATTTTTTAAATAATTTGAGTAAAAATGATTTTCCTTTTAATTTTTGTAATGTTAATTTTTTAATTAAAAAAATGATTGATGGTTTTTAAGTTTTTATTTATTTTTTCTTTTAACAGGGCGCAATTCTAGTCTTAACTGAGCAGCCCCAGTTAAGCATTCTATTAATTTATCTACATATCTCCTTCTCCTGACCTTTTCATATCTTTTTTAAACTTTTACTGCGCATTATTATAGGGGGCGTTGTTTTTCAGTTTTTAGTGTTTTCTTTTCCTCCGCTTTTGAAGTTGATTCTTGACCTGTGACTGTGAGTTTTTAATTTTCTGATGATTTTTATTGATTTTCTTTTCGTAATTTGTTTATTCTTTTGAATGTATCTTGTTTTTCCTGGACCTCTATACAAAACCATCGGGGTACTGAGGGAGATATTTTAAGCTTTTGCTTCTCCCTCAAATAGAAATGGTTTTGTTTTTAATGGCTACCGGGGCCGGTACCCCCTGAAGACGTCGGCTTCGGTGGTCATATTTTTATTTTATTTCATTTGTTTTGTACGTTTACAATTAGTAACCAAAAATTAAATAAGAATTTAAACCACCAGGCTCTTGTGTTGAAGTTGGAAATTCAAGATCACGCAACAAAAACTCCATTTCAGAAAGAATTTAGGCTATCCCAGATGTATTGACAGTAACTTGGTTTTTGCTTAGTTAAGCACTTCAAATAATCGTGTAGAGTGTGGGAATGTTGATGAAAAATATTAAAATGTGCAAATGGTGAGTTATTTGATTATTAACTTCAATAAATTATTTTTATTCTTCTTGTAATACTCCTTGTAAAATTAATTTAGAACATTATAGATATCCTTTGAAAGCTCCACAGATGTTTGAAAAAAAAGAATTCGATGTTTTGAATTAAACTCAAAAGTATATGAATCTTCAATTGAACCGTTTGTTAAAAGAATGCAGTCAATCACATTCTGAAAACCTGCTTTAAGCCTTTAGTATATAACAATAGTTTCCTTACAGAATCTTTAAATAAGGTGAAGTGAGGAGAATGTCTTTTGCAGATTTTTGCACCGGATATATTTATTTAAAAGTGTTTCATGTTGTTTAAAATATTACTGAACTAAGCTTCTGAATTTAACATCACATTAATTTTTATTACCACATTTAATAAAAATTTACTATTTTTTGAAAAAACATTTTTCACATACTGATGAAACACCAAGTAAAACATAACATTGAAAAAACTCACCAAAACTTCTATGGTTTAATATTTACTAGCTGTCCTATATATAGGACGATGGTCTAATCCACTACTGAATTTGTTGTGATCAAGAATCTTGGTTTACATAAAATGTGTAATTATGTAAACCAAGTTATGCCTAGGATGGGGCCGGGATAACCTGGTCAGTAGGGCACTGAACCCATGTCCAAGAGTTCCTGGTTTCGATCTCAGGCCGGCCAAAGACTCCCCGTGTAGTAAATGGTGACTGATGCACGTTAAATCTGTCGAGTCGCAAAGTCCTCCATGTTCCCATAACAAATCTATACTTCCACGGGTTCTGATCCAGGAGTTTCTTGTTTTCTGGATTGGGTTCAAAATTACAAGGCTACGGAGTTGAACATTAGTAGTCGTAAACCCAAAAATTGGGTCGGCTATTCAACGATGGATGTAAAAACATTTTGCAGGACATTGCTTTAAGTATAGACCAATAGTTTTTCTGCTGATTCTTTATCTAATGCAAAGTAGACAGAATGTTTTGGTGCAAGTTCGTGCAGATGATATATTAGATTTAAATTGATTCATTATGTTTAAAACTTTTTTATTCCAAGATTTTCAATTTAACATTCTGAAAACTTAGAAATTTTTTGCACGGTCAGCTCAAAGTGCACTACATTAGTTATCAGGCCGAATTAGAGAGAATGTTTTTTAAGCAGATTCGTTCAACTAATATGCTTCCTAAAAACTGATTCATGTTATTTAAAATATTTTTGCACTAAGCTTTTCAATTTAACGTTCTGAAAATGCTTTTCATTTAATTCTGAAAATATACAATTTTCAATTCTGAAAACCTACAACTATTTTGTAATTTTAGTTCACAATGCACAACATTAACAATTTCATGCCGAGATATTAAATGAGCCAAAGTAGAAAGAATGTTTTTAAAGCAGATTCGTGCAACTGATATGCTTTCAAAAAACTAATTTGTGTTGTTTAAAATATTTTTGAAATTAAGCTTTTCAATTTAACATTCTGAAAGCCTACAAGTATTTTGCATGGGTAGCTCAGAATGTACATCATTAGTTCTCATGCCGAGTCTTTAAATGAGAAGAATGTTTTTGAACCCTTTGACACAGAGTTTTCATTGAACATATTTTAGTTAACTTATTTCATTATTTTGTATTAATTTTGGCCAAAATAAGTGAAAAATATTATATTTTGAATTTTAACAATTTGAAGTTATGAAATACAGCAAGAAGCACCTGTGTTTTTTTCTTTTTGCGTAAAAAGTGAAATTTTCTTAGCACGGCTCACTTCCAAACAAATTTTTTAAATTCGCATTTATTTGAAGTTATTTAGATCTAAGAGAAACAGTTATTAACCATTTAAATTTCTTTAACGTACAAAAGCATTTATTGACATATTTTTGAATATGAACGGAAAAAAAATTAATGTTACTTTTTTATATTTTATATTTTAGTACAAACATAATCGCGATAATCTAACCGACTTTTTAGTTTACAGTTTACATCGTTAAAAAATACATAATTTATTTTTACTTGCAATTAGAAAATAATTACTTTTAATTAAAAATACATAAAAAGGTCACCGGTGTCCCATCTGCGTAAAAGGGTGACGTAAAAAGTAAACGATTTATTGAGAAAGACGGTTCAAGTTAAGTAGTTCGTGCAATTGATATATTTTCTAAAAACTGGTCCCTGTTGCTTAAAATATTCTTGCACTAAGCCTTTCTATTTAAATTGGAATATTTATCGCTCGATTTTGTTACCAAAGTTGCTTGTGAGACTGTATAAACCTCGTTATAAAAGAGTTTTTTTTTTAAATTTTATACCCACTTACAGTGGATAAATATATTTTTGTTCAGGTAAAAGTTCAATATTTCAATTTATCTTCCTTTCATTTTATTGAAAGGGAATTGTTATTTTTCTCTTTTTGTCTGGTAAAATGTAAGATGAGAATCTCGGAATCTCAGGAGAACATGTATTCTCAACCACAGGACAAGAATCGATGAAAAGATGTACTTTAACAACCCCTATTCGATTACTGCGACCTGCGGGGCATTAGTATCTTTCGTGACTTCAATGTTACTACTGTAGATGATCAATCGTTGGAATCTCTTCTTTCTGAAACGTCATTTCATGTTTTTGTAAAATGAATCGTTTCTACAAATTGCTGTTGAATCGGGCTCCATATTCTTTCTTTCTTTTTATGTGTATTTAATTTTCAATTCTCACTGGAGGAACACTTAATGATGTATTTTCACGCTAATTATGAAGATAGGGAAGTACTTTATTTGCGTCACATTAAGAATTGCACAATGAGCTATTGGCGACGGTCTCGAAACATACATGAAGATGATCCGAAGACATGCCATCTCAATTTTGATCCTCTGCAGAGGAGATGCTCCCCCACTTTGGTAGCCTTACGATCTGTGCGTGATGTCGAGCACTTTGCTGTAGAATAGTTTAACGAGGTCCGACATCGCGTTCCATCGGTTTCAACGCAGGTTGATCAAAATGGTCACCCACTCACTTACTGACCACAGCCAGTGATGCTTGACTTCGGTGTTCTACTGGGAACAGCGTCTTTTTACGATCAATCCACGCTAATTATGAGGGACAATAATGTTTGATATTTATTCCTAATATTTGATAATGTTACATGATCTAAAACTACCAACCTGTTATATAGTTGCTACGCTCATCATCATCGCCGCCACTGTGTCATAAAGCATTCTCTAAACGCGTCTCACACCCATAGCTCAAACACTATTCTGTAAAAAATTTAAGGGATTAAATTATGGTATAAAGTGCCGGCTTTAGTAAAACCCAATTTACCGCAGAATATTATACCATAATTTTTATACTTAAAATGACCAAGTGATTTTATTGTTATTACAGTAAAAATTATGGTTTATCAAAAATTTTGTTCTGTAGCATGTCTTGATGAAATTAGATTTTACTATAAGAATTACCGCCTCCATCAGTTACGTAATTTGTATCTATAACTTGATCAGGAAGTTTTTTACAGTTTTAGGGTATTTCTTTTAGTTTTCTAATTTTTAATAACTTAATATCACCAATGAACTTTAGGCAAAATAATGATATATAGATAAAATTAATTTTTAATTTGGTAAGAAAATCGTATATAAAAAGTTTTTATGGTTAAAAATAAATAAGAGAAAATGAAACAGTTTCTATGTTTTTTTGCAATACTGTAATGTTTTCTAGCAATGTGTTGCCCTCTAGTGGATATTTTGGAATGTAAAGTAATTATTTGGAAACAATACAAATCTTTAGTTTGATAAGAAAAACGTCATTTCTGAAGAAGAGAAAAATAAATATATTATTCAATTTATATAGTTTTTTTTCCTTCGGAATTAAGAAGTTTCCAAATGGTTTATTTTTTGGACTTTTCAATGAGAAGGAAAAACGTTTAAAAAAAATAGTTGCATTTTATGATTAATTGCGATTTTAAACATAGCTTCTAATATCATTAATGTGAAGTTGGAAATATATTGAACTATAAAAGTTGAGGTATTAATCAAAATG
The DNA here is from genome assembly GCF_982258835.1 of Parasteatoda tepidariorum. Lineage (NCBI taxonomy): Eukaryota > Metazoa > Arthropoda > Arachnida > Araneae > Theridiidae > Parasteatoda > Parasteatoda tepidariorum. The sequence goes on from NC_141764.1 coordinate 67,021,195, forward strand.
AAGGCTGAAAACGCAAACGAAGCAAAAAAAAAGAAAAGCAGTTTCGCGGTTTGATGAGTCACAGCAAACAAGAGCTAAATTTTAAATATGCCATTCAATTTTTTTATGATACGTAGTAAAAACTAAATAAACCAAAAAATTTCGTAAAATGGAACTAATATAAGAAATTAAAAATAATGAGGCTAATGTGAGACATATCTGATAAGATTTATTAAAAATATTTGAAATAATGGAGAAAATGCTGGACAAATGAAGAGCTAAATGTAAAAATATATGAAATGGTGGAGATATTGTGAGACTTTTCTAATAAAGAGCTAAATATTAAAATATTTAAAATAATGAAGATAATGTGAGGCATTCAAAATAAATTCCTTTTATTATGAAACTTGGTTTTTGGTTATTTTGAAAGCAGTATAATCTGTTTATATTCATTATAAACATATTATAAAAGAAATATAAAAAAAGTATAAAAGAAATAAAAAATATAATATGCATCTAATGTCCTATGGTTTTGCAAGAAAAATATGTTAAATAATGACTTAGAGAGAATTTTATACAGAAAGGACTAGTGAGTAGTTAAAAATATTAAAACTTAGAATGTAAGCGAATTTGTTTTTCGAATGTAAGCAGTATTTAAAAATATTAAAACTTCGAATATAATTAATTTTCAAGCTTAAAGACAAAGTTATTAAAGTCGAGAGTCATAATTTTTAATATTTTGCAGTTTTCTTTTTAGGATATTTTAAAATGATATTTTTAAACAAATACGTGAACCGAGTAAGCAGTGAGTGAGCAGTATTTAAAAATAATAAAAATTCGAATTTGTTTAATTTTTAAGCAAGTAGTTAAAATTGTTAAAAATTTGAGCCTGTTTAATTTTCGAAATTATAGAAAATGTTATTAATGTTAAAAGCAGATAGGAGTCACGATTTTAAATTTTTTGTAGCCTTATTTTTAAGATATTTAAAAGTTTTATCTTTCAACAAATAAATGAACCGAGTAAGCAGTGCGTAATAAGTATTTAAAAACAATAAAAATTCAAATACGTTTAATTTTCAAGCCTAAAGAAAAGATTATTAAAGTTAAGCGGAAATAAGAGTCATGATTTTTAAATTTTTGTAGTTTTATTTCTTAGGATATTTAAAATTTGTATCTTTCAATAAATAGATAGACCAAAAGTGAAAAAAAAATATATCTTATTTTTCGCTCAGATTTTAAAATTGAAAAGCAGTTACTTATTTTAATGAAATGTTCTAAAAATTAAGTAATTAAATTTTTACTGACACATCTTATTAAATAGTAAGCAAGAAACAAAACTTCATTAAGATTAATTGTTAAGTATACTCGCGATTATTTTATATGATTCGAGTCAGCAATGAATGAAGCTAAATCAACGAACAAGCGAAGGAATGAAACACAAAAGTACATTTCAAACACTTTAATTTCTTGAAGTTTCCATAAAAGTGCACTGAGGCATGAAAATAGTGGAAAATGGAATCTAAATTTGTCGAAATGTTTGAATAATAGCTTTACACGGGATTAGTCAATGCCACAGTCATTGTTCCGCTAGAGTTACCGTGATTCCTGCAAAAGCAGTAAAGGAAGTTTGAGAGAGTTGCTGCAGTTTCAAGTGGGTGGAAAATTGAGGTAATTAGTAGGTGCAAGGGAGGGCCAGATTACTTCCAACTCCCCTTCGTAATTACGGAGTGAATGTATCATAAATGAAGACTTCTGAATGAGGATTACTCCTATTTCTTTAGAATAGAATGAATGTCTGCCGTTGATAGAGAGAAGGGACTTTTGAAATCACATTGGGGGTGACAAGTTAAAATTCAGGATTATCGGAATGATTCTTGTGACAGTTAAGAATCCATAAAAGATTCAGTTGACGTAAACAGTGAGAAAAATGTATGGTCTAAATTACCAGAATTTGGTAAAATTTGCCGTGTTTCTGGCTCTATGGAAACTCCAAAGAGCTCGGTAACTTTCACCAAAGAGCGTTGGTAACTATTATGGTAAAATTAGTTTTATTTATAATAATTTCAAAACCTCAAAATACTACTACAAATCTCCAAATATCATAATATCCATACCAACATGCTTAGTTCGTGCGCATGCTATTTATGTGCTTCGTGTTCGCGGTGCAGTGAACCGTTCAGTGGCGTCACTTGAGTAGAGGGGGCTGGGAGAGTTTACCCAATACGCAATAATGGACACCGTTGGCAGATAGTCTATTTCATAACTGAAAGTTATTATAATACTAATTATAATATTTTTAAAATTTTTTACCCAAGTAAGTACGAATTAATGACGAAAGTTTGAAAATTAAAGATAGATTAAAGGCATAGCAAAAAGTTCTGCAAAACATTTTTTTAGCTTTTATTTACAGGAACTATAAGACTTGATTTTGTCTATTTTTTATTCTAGCTTTGTCCAGGGTCTCAAATTAAATTTTTTTTTCTCCGATGGAAACTTAATAATCATGCCATGCTATTGAAGCGATGAAGAAAGTATATAAACTTCTGCCCAAATTAGCCTTGTTTTAGGGATGGTCATAAAATCTAAAATAAACCTTTAGAATCTGAATTTATCTTCAGTTTAAGAAAACTCTCTACTCTTGATTTGCAAATGCTGATTTCTCATTGATTTCAGTAGATTTTTATAGCCTTGTTTTGTGAAGGAAGATTCAATCTCCATATAAAGGGTTTCTTTACGAAAGCTTAGTGCGATCATCATAATTTAACATTTTTTTTAATCTTGCATGGTTATTTGCAAATTATTTATAAATCTTGTTGGGCTGTGTGACAAAGGTTGTTGCCGACTTCTGGTTTCTATCTGGGATAAGTCAAAATTAACAAAACTCTTCAATAGATATAGTAAAGCCAAATTCATTAAATGCTGTATCCCTTTTCGAAATATCCAAAGAACCAATCTCCTCTACAAAAGCAGGATCAGGTTTCTTTTATTAAAATGGGGAATTCTTTGCTAATGAATGTGTATAGTAGAGCTGTATATGATGTGTGTAGAAATTTCAAAACAATGTATAATGAATCTTATAAATTCAAACTACGTAGTGCTTGAATTTCTATATGAATGGACACAGTCGTGTACGTTTACAATTTTACGTAACAAAATAGAATGGTTAATACAGCTTTACGTTTTTAACGAAACAGAAGGGTTGAAATTATTAAGAACTTTATGCTTAGACTTCTCTAAATATTCAAAGAAACAATTGCATATATATAATTTGATTTTATTATAACTACTGATGAACACTATTCAAAATTCTAATTTAAAGATTCATTTAAAAAAAAATGTCTCACAAATTTCTCTTGATTTTACTGGATTTTTAATATAAGTTAAAATAAAGTAAAAATGACTATAATCATTAAATTTATGCTTTAAATTTTCTAAGTAACCACAGAACATATCTCCTATAAAAGCAGAACCAGGTTGCTTTTATTTAGATGGCTAATTCTTTGCTTATAAATATGTTTAGGAAAGACATTGCGGAACTTAAACAAAATGCATAATGAATCTTCTAAATTCAAACCACGTAGTACTTGAATTTCGATATGAATAGCGGTATTCCTGTACAACTCTTACAGCTTTACCATTCAGCAAAGGGAATACAAAAGTAGGAGGGTGGGAAAGAGCATAAAATTTGTATTTGTCAGAATATGCAATACATAATTCCGTAACGGGCAGTAAAGGGTGAGAGAGGAGTTGGTAGGGGTGATAGCACTCTCCGAAACAGCTGTTATTTCTCCCTTTTTCTTCTTATATTTTTTGAAAACGGTAGTTTCGCATCCGGAAAAATGTAGAACAATTTTCAGTTTTTTTCTTCTTTTTTTTAACTCATCCGTGTTCACTTTGTTGATATTTTTTTTTATTTTTTTGCAGTTCAGCGTTTATTGTTGGATAGAAAAATAATTTTGGGAAAAAAAGAATTATTGTTGTATGTCTAAGTAACATTATTAAGTGAATGGAAAAGGGAGGAAAAACTTGTTAAATAAAGATACGTTTTGTAAATAGGAGTAAGTTATCGAACCATTATCTTCAGTAAAAGTAATAACATAAAAATAGAATGTATATTTTGCATTTTTGTGTTTTATTTGTTAGTTTTGTTTCCTTTTACTTTATTAAAATTTCGTAATGAATGTATAATACACAGTTTAAAAAAATAATTAGTCGTGTAATGAATCAATTCTGAAAATAATGAGGTATTATATCTTTTAATATTTTTAACCACTGTTTTGTTAGGTTTTTATCAACTTTAGGTCATTTGCTGTTAACCTTTTATCAGAGAATTTAATTGAAAAAATATGTAAGCTAAATGTTTTAAAAAAAGATCTATATTTTTTGTTTTTGAGGAATATTTTTCTATGTTTTTAGTTATTTAGCTCTCGAAGCTATTTAATTTTAGTTATAATGTATCTAGAGAAGTAACTTAAATATTTTATAAAATTACTACAAATATTAATAATTATAAGTTAACAATAATAAGTATACAAATATAATAATTATAAGTTACACTAAATATTGGTATGTTTTTTTTTCTCCTTATTTCAATGAAATCCTAGTTTTTAAGATGGGCAATTCTGGAAAAAGTATTTCTTCAGAAACTAAGACTAGGCCAATAAGAATATGCTACATACTATGTACTATGCTATGTACTATGTACAGTGCTAAAAAATGGACCTACCTGAATGACTTTAAATATAATGATCGGCTCTTAACGTTATAGGACACACTCGCAATAAATCAAAGAGTTGACATCAAATATGTTAATTAATTCGTCCAGACGAAATTGTAAGTTACAAAAATGTATTTTCTCTGAATAAACATAACTTTTTCTCGTAGGATATGGGTTTCTGAACCCTAAAATATAGTAGGTACCCCCCTATTAGTTTTTGCAAGGAATTATCTTTGGATAAACGTATTTTACAAATAGATATGATAAAATGCGAAAAAAAAATAGCATTAAGGGGACAAAATTTAAAGCACTCTCCAGATCAAACTATGGGGACCAGATTTTCTGTCTGCACTAATTATTTAGCATAATTTATGTCACCTTTCTGAACTATTAAAATTTAGTCCTAGAACGTTAAGATCCCATGAATTAATCTAAAGTTATTCAGGGTCAGGTAAAGTTATTTCTTTTTCTTGAGATCTGATCTTGTTATTTATTTATGTACATAGATGTATTAAAACCAGAGCTTAATAAATAATAATCACTTTAAAGATACAACAAAATAAATGCAAAACAATCTCGATAAGTATCAATTGCGAATCTACGAAAATCAAAAAACTGCGAATGTCTGAGGATGGCAGGCTACAAAGCATACGTTGGAATGTCCAATAAATATCAATATGTCCAATAAATATTAATGTATTTATTGGACAAAAAATATTAATATTTATTGGAATTTATTGGAATACATTAATATTTATTGGAATGTCCAATTGTCCTCCTACTGATGACCAACTTTTTCATACATAAAAGATGATACCCATTTTATTATACTACTAGCCGCTTAAGGCGGCCAGCTATCTGCTACGCTAAAGGTTTTCACAAATAAAGTTTTTTAAAACATAGCAGGAAATCTGAAGATTAGTGGACAATTAAAGTGTTCCTGTCCTGCAATTTTGTCTTCATATCCAGTTCTGCTGCAGATGTGTTATAGCTCTTGAGGATGTTTGAAGATGTAACTTTGCTATGGTAACCTAAGGCCTATGGTAACCTAACCTATAACATAACTATCAGGTAGAGACTTGCTTTTTTTTAATTAAAAAAAGGCCTCAGAAATTGTAAAAGCATACAAAAGTTGCTTTCGAAATCATCATTGGCCAGTAGCTGAAAATTAAGACGCAGTTAATAACATATTTAAGAAACAACAATAAAATAAAACTTGTGTCAGTCAGCATACAGATAGTATATAATTCTTCCTATTCTTGTAAAACTTCCTTATAAACAATATTTCTAGTTTTTCCATTTGGTGCCAATAAATATAAGTTCTTTTCCTCACCAACTCTTGAGCAGCCAACATAAAGCTGTCCATGTGACAAGCAAGGCTTCTGCAAGTCAAGACTTACGACTTTTAAAGATTGTCTCTGAGATTTATTTATACTCATCGCAAAACTAAATCGAACAGGAAACTGAAGTCGTTTGAACTGAAACGGATTGTCTGAAGCTATGATGGGGATGCGAGGAATAAGCACACTATTTCCTGTTGAATGTCCTGTTATAATCATAGCTTCAATTACATAAGGCATCAATTTTTTCACAATCAATCTTGTTCCATTACACAATGCAGGTGGATCCAAATTTCTTAAAAGCATAATTGGTGCTCCAATTTTCAATTCTAATTTATGTGCAGGCACTCCAGGTGGTTCCAATGAGTTCAAAAATTCTGTCGGATAGTTGACAACTTGATCTATTTCCATGACAGCGTCGATAGACTTGTAAATTTCCAGAGCACCAGGTAATTTCCTTAAAAGTTTGTTATTTATCACGTTAACAATATCATTTGTTGGAGAAAGGATAGCTCTTTCGCATAGCCATTAAGGGTTGCAGTAATTTTCATGAATATTAGGAAAAACCATTTCTTTGAGTTCGTCGGTTGTGGCAACACGATTTCCAATATTTTTCAAATCTATAAGCCCTTCTTCATCACCACTAATATCACCATTTCCAAGTCTTAGAAGATTGTTGGCAAATTCCTGTTCAAAGACTTGTCCTGTTAAATGAACTCGCATATTTGTTTTCGGCCGCAGTCTTTGAACATTTGTCCAAATGTAAGATGACTTTATACATGCATGTATTTCATCTGCCTTTGTCCCACGTTGTATTACAGGAAGTGTTTGTCGAAAATCACCAGATAAAACTAAAGTTACACCTCCCATACACTTGTTGTTTTTTAAAAGGTCTTGCATAGTGATATCCAGGGCTTCTGAAGCAGCTTTATGTGACATAGTGCACTCATCCCAAACTATTAGTTTACATCTTCTAAGAACATCAGCTTTTAGTGAGCTTCTGGAAATATTGCAGGTAGGATGCTCGACGGTTGATAAATTTAAAGGTAATTTAAACACTGAATGAGCTGTTCGTCCACCAGACAAAAGTGTTGCAGTAATACCAGAGGATGAAACAGCAAGTGCAATCTTATTTCTTTTGCCTCACTTTTGCTAAAATCAGATTTATGAGATAAGTTTTTCCTGTTCCACCAGGTGCATCCACGAAAAATATTCCACCGACGTCATTAAACACAGCAAATAAGATTTTTTCCAAAGCTTCCTTCTGGTCTTGAACCAGATTTTGCTCATTCGAATCAATGTATGATGTCATTTCATCTGTATTGTAATTTGTTGCCATCAAAATTTCTCTGTTTAAGTCAATGGTATCTGTTTGTTGTGGCAAAGGAAGTCCATAAGTTTTTAAACCAGAACCACCCAATTCTTTGAGCTTGTTTTCAAGAAGAATTAATGCCTGATTGAAGATGGCATCATCATAATTTAAATCCATGTCAGTACTTCTAATTCTGGCTTAGTGCAAAACATCTTCAGTCATATTTACTCTTTGTAAATTCCACAATTCCAGAGAGTTTGCAATAGAACATGTTTGCAGCATAATTGCAAATAAATTACGCAGCATTTCAGGTGATCGAACAACAGCAGCTTCATCTAACTTGCTTTTCCAATGCGAGTCATCTTCAAGAAGTCCTCTTACCTGGCAAGCCTGCTTAAATGTTTCTCATTTTATTTCTCCAAAATTCTTTAAGTCATTGAAAGAAGTAGGTCCGTGCACCTCATGAAGCAGGAGTTGAAGATGAAAACATTCGGAATTGTTAGGATGAATAGTTTAGACGCAACCAAGTGCATCACTTGATTTAATTCCTGGGTCTTCAGATACTATCTGACCAGATTTCCGCCGAACCCACTTTTTGCTGCTGCAGACCATGTATAGTACTTCGGCAGCTGATTATACAACAAAGTGCGAGCAAAATCATCGTTTTGACATAAGCTAAAAAAAGAAGTAAGTGTTGTGGCTGGTGGAGCTTGAGCTCTTTCCCGTGCATTTTCTGATGTGAAGTAAACTCGCTGGCCATTCTCTAAGTGTACACTTAAATGAACAACTGCTGGATGCCTTTCATGTATAGGGAAACCCAAAATACGCCACACTGCCTCATTGCTACTGATGTATCGTCCTATTTCATAATGCTGTACTTCATCATGCACATTTTCGTCGTTGGCAATGTTAACACAGCCATATCAGATCCTTTGTTTACATATTTGCAAACATATTTTATAGATTTTATCGAATTACAAAATTCCACACTAATATGGGCATTAAATGTTTTTGACAACAATGGACAAAAAGGAACTACCCATCTATTATCAATAACAATATCAGAACTCCGTACTTTTTTAACTGTCGTATAGCCACCATCCTCTGGACTCTGTCGACGATACAGGGGATATCCATCTTCTCTTGTTTGTGTTTCTTTCGAAAAATTTCGAGGGTACCTCTTTGTTCATTTTCCATCTTTCATGCAAGGAGACTGTTGATTTAGGATCCCACAAGGGCCATGTATCATTTGTGTCGTAATAACATCATGCAAAACTGGATCAATTTCTGGATCTGGTATTTCTGCACTTATTACATTATCTATGCTATGAACATGAATTTTTTCATGCAGCCAAATTAAGATATGAGCATGTGGGAGACCACGTTTTTACCACTCTATTGTGTACATAAAACATTGAACAGAGACAAATACTTTTCCTTTGTTGATGAGAATCATAAGAGCTTTTTGTTTAAGATGGAAAACTCTTGCTAGCAAATCATGTCGATCGTGACTTCTCTGCCTAGGCATTAATTCATTGGTAACCTCCTGCCACTGTGGATTACATGTGAATGTAGTAAACAAATCAGGCTTCCCGTAATTTCTAACATATGTCATCCATCTTGAGTTCGTTCATGCATGTAGCGTGGACCACCAGTAAATGTAGAAGGTAAAATTACCATTTTACCAATATCATGAACACTCCCGTCTCTGTTTAGGGCATCCTTGAGATGAACATACTCTTCAACACGTAGTTTCTTCTGGTTCAAGCGTACAAACCTCAGTCGCTCAAATTTAATTTTTGCGAACATGTCCACAATAAATTGATTAGAAAGTCTCTTGCATCTTAAAATAATATTGAAATTTGCTGCTCGAAACATAATTCGATAGGCATAAAAATCCATGGCTGAAATTTTCTTAAAAGTCGGGAAGCCAGTAGTTGGGTTTACTTGCCTTAATTCAAAATGGTAGCCGTCTTCACCTTGCCAGAACATCAAAGGATACTGCAATGCATCATATGCTCGGTGTGTTTCTGCAATTTTTTTAATTTCATTACTTTTTAATTCCAATACTATATCTCTGCTACTGTTTACATCACCTGCAAGAATAACTGCCACCTCCGATGTATTTGGAGCATTAAATCGTCTTTCATGCTGACCGACAGGTGTTTTATCTGCCTGAATTATAACCTTTAATTCAGGAGTCATTTTCTCCATGGCCAATTTAAAACTTTTTGAGTAATTATTGTGTTCATGCAGCATTCCTTGCAAATTTGAAACTAATGCTTGGTTTGCTTGCAAAAAATTCCTGCAACGTTGTCCGAACTGCTTTTCCTGATCACCTACAAAGTATAATTGAAGAAATTTTGGCTTATCATTTATTTGTGTTTGTAGACTTCCTATTCTGTGGTACACTTGTCCCTGAACTTTGAAAGTAGGCATAAAGCCTTGTTCCCGAATTTCACTCCCAGATCCAAATGATGTCATCTGAAAGCATGAATTGTATCTTCTGATGGTACTTTGAAAATGTACTGTTTCAATTGATGAATCTGTTAACAATGCCAGTAGAGGTTCAGGAGGTGTTTGAAGCTCACAGAGCTTAATTTTTCCATTGCTACAACACATACTTGGTGTTTCACCTTTCCATTTTAATGCCTGGCAAAAAATGCATTCTGTTGCCATTCCACCAATTTTTATCAATGGATCTGATGCATAACATAAAGATGGGTTGTACATAAATGCAGAGTTTTCCTTGTCTTGCCACAAATGCAATCGAGCTAGGGATGTTGAAGCACGATTTTCTTCTAGCCTTCTTCGACGTTCCTGGGATGTTTCTCGGGTCCTTGCATTTCTGGTTGAGACACGATTATTTTCTAATCTTCTTCCGCGTTCGTCAGATGTTTCTTGGGCCCTAGCACTGCTTGTCAAAATTCGGTCATGCTCCATCCTTCTTTGACGTTCCACAGACGTTTCTTGGGAATCTCTTAATATCTTTTTCTTTGATGAAATACAAAGTTTTTTGGAAGGCGTTTCTGCCATGTCAGTAATCGGGTTTTTAAGAAGTCAACGAATAATTTAGAACAATAATTACTATGAAAGCAAATCATGAAACTTGAATATTAAAATCTAAGTGCTTACCTGCAAACTGAAACTTTCTGAAAATAACATTTAATAAAAACTGTTAAAATTGCATTTAATAAAAACTGTTAAAATAAAGAATAGAAAAACCAAAGAGATCCTAGGTAAGTGTGATCGTTCCTTCAAAAACAATTAAATTCCTATTTTATATAGCTACAACGCTTATGAAAAAAAAAAACTAAAATGCTAAATACATGAAAAGAACACGAAAACGAATAAATTTTTTATGGTATCAATTTCTGCTTCTATATCGCTACAAAAATTATCGTCTTCGCTTAAGAAAAAAAAATAGAGCGTGGAAAGAAGAAGAAAAATTTATTATAACAATTATGAACAGCGAGAAATATATCAAAGCGAAGCGTTCTATTTACGTAACGAATATGTTGCCACATTTTTAACACAAAAGTTAAATTTTTCTCCACTTTGATAAATGTAAACTAATGCGAACCTTACAATTAAATTATTAATTCCTTCGTATATTATTGGTTTAAGTTGTCGAAAATTAATATTTCAATTGTAAGGTTCGCATTAGCATACATTTATAAGAGTGGAGAAAAGTATATGCATTTTTAAATAGTTTTTTGAATATTGCTCTTCGAAGACGAAAAAGCATAAATTTTCTTACAAAATGACTGATAACTAAAAAACTGTTCCAAATTTTTGAAAAAGAAAAAAAAATACTTCTTAATTATGTCACAACACAATCATGTGCCGAGTTTCGTGCCTGGGCAAGGCTTCTGGGGCGATATATTGTAATTACAGACACGCACACACAGCCGCGTTTATTATTATGTATAGAAGATGTTTGCATCATATAACAATACTGCGTTGATGAGTCGTGGTGGCTTAAGACATAGAGCGTTTGCTTCCCAATGAGACCTAGGTTCAAATCCCAACGGTGACTGGTTGATATGAATACTGCATCTGGCATGCACCAACCAAAGTGTTGACGTAAAGTATTTTTCGTGGAAGGTCGTGGGTTAGAATCCCCTTGTCTCAAGACTAATCATGGGAGGGGTTTGTGGTTTCCTCTCCATGTAACGCAAATGCGGTTTGTTTCCATCAAAAAGTCCTCCGCGAAGGCCAGTTTGTTCCAATGCTTGATCCAGGCGGTCCCTTGACTTCTGTGTTGACCTTGGCTTCAAAACTACCAGGCTTCGGAGTTGAACGTTTGTTGTCGTAAACTAAGAATTAGTTCAGCATTAGTTATAAAACAATACTACAATGATAAAAAATCGATTAATGTTCTTTAATTGCTGTTTGCTAAAATTATCTAAACTCAATAGTTTTCAAGAGAAATGAAGTGTTTTTTAAACGAGATCTTAAATGTTTCGTGACTACAATGGTAATATCCATTTTCGCACTGTAGCTAGTGAAAGCTTACTGTTTTCTCTCTGCTCTTTTCTCGCTATCTTCATATGTGTTTTATACTGTTTTTGGTTGTGTCCACCCTCTCCTTCGGCAAGAGTAGAAGTACCAAACACTTAAAAAATATCGCATATGATGCACCTTCTCTCGATTTTAAAGAAAAATCCTTTAAGTATTATGAATTCCGTTAGAGAAGGAATTCGGAACTGAAGTAAAAATAGTTAATATAAAAGTTTTTGTAACAAAATTTAAGTTATCTTCCAATGCATAATGGCTTATCTTTTTATTTATATTTAACTTTGTTTACAAAAGTTATTTAAAACCTGCCATTTCTTTCAAGTTCTTTCCTTATCTTAAACTGCGCAAATCGTCTGTCACTAATTCACCTATTACTTGTAAAAACATAAATAAAACATGAATTTGATAAATTATTAATTTCTAATGATAAAATCATCTTGCAATCTTGTAAATAAGTTTTATAACAAGGCTTTTATTAATTCATAGTCAAAAAAGGAAAAAAAAAATCAATAATCAAAATTAAAAAACTGTAACTTATATTAGTATATTTATTCACACGTCTAAAAAGTGAAATTTGATGTAAGAGTACCATAAATTTGTTTCTCTATCATATTAGAAACGTGAAAACCCATTTTTAAAATTAAGTAGATCTAATTTAATTATTATTCTTTACGCATTAGATTAAATTAACATTACAGAGCATGTACCTTATTTAATGCCACCAAACAAATTTTATGCTAATTTTTTCCTGGAATAACGAAACAAATTAATGTCTAACATAATTAAAAAAATAAGAATGTATCATAAGACTTTTAATTCGATTTTACCCAACTACTGTGAAGTTACTTCGTAAATAAAGTAAATTAATTTTTCGAAGTTCTCATGGAATAGTTATAAATTTATTCAAACTGCTTATTTAATGCAAACTGAAAGTTAAAATATTAAATGAGAAATAACTTATAAAAATGAGATGGAATAATCTTATAAAAATAAAATAGCTTAAGTTTTCCTAGCAACTTGTGATTTATAAGTTATAATATTTGATAATGGTCTTAACTTTAAATAATTGTTTATGCACTGGAATTAATTTTAAACTAGCATTGTTATCTTTATTATTTAGAGTTAAGTGCTGTTTTAACTATCTTTCAATTCTTCCATTCCTTTTTTTTAAAAACTAAATATTAGATATATTAGCTTTGTGCTAGAATCCTATGCTTAGTCTTAGACTTAAAAAATAGAAAGAGTTAAAGGAAGGACTTCTTTGTAGATAAAATTGTATAATGCACTATTGATTACTATATGGTATAAGATAGATTTGATAACTAATATCAAAAACAAATAGTTAAATAAATTGTGTCGAAAAATCCTTTTTCAATTTAGGAAACACAGACTATGACGTGAAGCTAAGTTATAAGATTTAATTATACGACAAAATTAAGTTGAAAATCTTGAAGACAGGAGAAAATATAAGTTTCCAGAAAGTTAGTCGATAATCTTCAAGTTAAGCATTAGTTTAAATCATATGAGGTTTTAAATATGTTATGAATAATTTTTGTCAACGGATTATTATCCCAGGGACTTTTTTCGTATCAAAAAATGCACGAGTTTACTTTAGATCAATTTTTGTAAACATGGTTATTTTTCTCAAGAGTCTCGATGAGTTATCTGTCATAAATGATAATATATATATCAACGTTTATTTAAATTTTAAATGCTAGTTTTCAACTATTTAATTCTCACTGGATGAGGGCATTTTTTTGAAGAAATACCCATTTACCTTATTTATGTATTGTTTCGGGCCGGGAAAGCCTGGTAGTTAGGGTGCTGGGCCCATGTCGGAGAGTTCGTGGGTTCGAACCCCGCCGGCCGAAGACTCCCCATGTAGTAAACGGGTGATGCACGTTAAATCTATCGAATCGCAAAAGTACTCCATGTTCCCATAACAAATCAATATTTCTGGGGGTACTAGATTGGAGATCGATCGTTCTCTGATTCAGGTCAAAATTACGATCTGTGGATGAATGATTGGATGTATGAATGGGTCCGCCCTATAAACGGGTGCGACGCATGGTGTGGCAAAAGTCGAATTCTTGGCCATAGATTGCGCCACTGGAAAACAAGATCAATCGCACCCCCTCTGCCTAAACAGGCATACGTCAACAACAACATGTATTGCTTCCTTTAGAGAAAAAAAGAAGAAAAATCAACTCAGTTATAATTAAACATTTAAAAAAAGCCCAAGCTATTGACCATTAACGAAAAGTAAAACCAGTATGTCTCGAGCTCTTTATATTATAGAGTAATATTTTGGGGCATCAGAAATTAGACACATACAAGCAAATGAGTCATATTATGGTGGCCGGGATAGCTTGGTTGGTAGGGCGTTGGGATCGTGTTCGTAAGAACGTGTGTTCGAATACCGCCGGCGGAAGAATCTCCTTGAATTAAATGGTGACTGGTACAAGTTAAATCTGTCTGGGTCACAAAGTGCTCAAAGTTCTGGGATGCACTCTCTAAGCCTTATCTGCAGTATCACACGAGTGTCCCACCAGGAGCAATTGCTCAAAAATTTCCTTTGATTTATCAGAATGTAAGACAGGTCACTACAAGACTTTTGAAAAACGCCAGTTCATTATCCCGTTACCTGAAAGTTCCCGATGGGGTAGTACTCATTTGAAAGAGTTGGATGGTGCAACACCAAACTTCTCCCAACTATCTTCAAGAGTTGCCTATAGCTCTGGAGCATTCAAATGTTATAAAATGTAATGAATTGGTCAGGAAATTGTAAATTAATTTGGCACAGGAGATTTAAATTCGAATCCTAGCAAAGCTTATGTCCAGTGCACACAAAAAAAGACGGACCACCCAGAATAACTTTTGATATGGTGATCGGATCTTCACGTTCTAGGACGCAATCTAAATGGTGAGAGTGAGTGATTTCGAATATGTTATATGATTCGAGTAGGCTGTATTTTAAATTACAAAATTAGACTCAAGAATTGACTTTTTCTGAATAAACATCGCTCTTTTTTAGACGGATATGGATCTCTGACTTCCAAAATATAGGGGATGTAGTCGCATTATACTTTCCATAGTTTGGTCTGGAGAGTTTGAACCTTTAACTCTTAATTTATTTTTTGTGAATTTTGCCATATATCGATAATTTCTTAAGCTAATTGAAAAATTTTAGCACGCAATTATAAAATTCATTTATTCAAACATAATTTCATGCAAAATATAACTTTTAGTGCAGATATATTTTAATTCTTTAATTTGACAATAGTCGAATTTTTTTTTATTGTATGGTATACAATTTCTTACATAATTTCACGGAATATAATTTTTCATGGCAAAATACAAAATGCACAACTTTTAAAAAAAAATCAAGTTAGCAACTATTTAACAGATTTCGCTCAAGTTTTGTAGTTTGCCTTATAAAATTACATTCATTAAAATGATGTAAAACATTGTCTACCTAACGATTCAAAATTTTTCGATTATTGTTAAATAAAATAATAAAACATATTAAATGTTTATTAAAAGTTATTTTTGCGTGGAATTATATTTAAGCGAATTTTATAGTTGTGTGTGAAAATGTTTCCGCTCGCTTAAAAAGAACTCGAGTTATGATGAAATATTCAAAAAGTAAATGAACAACAAGGAGTCTTTAATTTGGATCCCTTTCTTAATTAAACTAGGGGACCATATTTCCCAGATCGCTGGTACCTCCACTATTTCATGTTTTCAGAAATCAGAAGACATCGAAAAAAAAGTACGTTTATTCAGAGAAAATCCGTGTCTCTGTTTTATTTCATAATTTAAAATAACGTCTACAGTAATTAAACAGCATATTTGAGGTCCCCCCTCTTCAAACCGTTAAGATTGAGCACCAGAACTTGAAGATCCAACAATTATATCAAAAGTTATTCAGGCTGGTTCGTTTGTTTTTCCGAGCACTATACAGCTACATCAATCATAGCGGTAACATTAATTGTCCCTGTTGCTACAAATAATTTTAGGTTTATTATTTTCAGAAAAAAATCCCGATATTTTAAAAAAACTGATAAAACTCAAGGATTTTATTTTTTTCAGTTTTGTCCAAAATTATATAATAGAGATTAGTAATTTCCCCTTCATCTGCTAGACTGATATCGATAAAATTAAGTAATAAGCTCATATTAAAACAATAAAAAACCAATTTTTTTTCAGTCTGTAATGACATCATTTATGAAAACTTTTCCAACAATGACATTCATAACTTACTTTTCCAACAATGACATTCATAACTTACTTTTCCAACAATGACATTCATAACTTACTTTTCCAACAATGACATTCATAACTTACTTTCCTAACAATGACATTCATAACCTACTTTTCTAACAATGAGATTCATAACTTACTTCTCCAACAAGGAAGTAAGTTATGAATCTCATTGTTTATTGGACTTTTTTGTTGTTTTTTGTTAGGACTTTTTTGTTTATTGATATTCACAAATATTTTTTTATCGTTAACTGTTTAAATAACAAACTTAATTTGCTCTCTAATGTTTTCATTTCACTACTATTATTAATTCGCATTTAAAGAGAAATAAACGTTATTTGTCCGATAATTGCCTATTGGGAGAAATCTCATAAATCCATTCCAAATATATAATCTCCTCTAATGGCGATGAAGGAGTATTGAACATAATTGCTTCAGTCAGTTTTCTTTTAAAAGTTTTAAAAATTAACCGACTTCCATATTATAACTCATCGACCACATAATTAATTAAAACTCGCCCCGCATGCAAATTCCTGCCGATAAATTTCCACGATTCCAGCAATCTTGCTTTGTAATTAGAAGGACTTCCTTCGATAACTTAACAAGACCACTACTGTGAGAGTTATCATTCATTTCATGGTTAGGAACAATCGAGATTTTATGATGAATAATGCGTATTCAATATCCGTTAACGTTTTCTAGGCTAGCTTCACCGTACCATACAAGATAGCATTTAATGAAAGTTAATAATTATCGATCGTTGGTAGTGGTTTATTCCAATAAGCTATGAAATAGTGGGATAGATTATTATTTAGCAACCATTGTGTATCTTTAAACGGAGATGGTATTGATTTTTAAACATTCTTGTCTGAGCTTAAATGAGAAAGGAGATACTTTATTATTTGTGGTGGTTATGAGAATTTTAAGACGTTGTTTTCTTCAAGAAGAGATAGTTTTATTTGATGTATGTTTCGTGTGATAAAAGTTAAGATTAAGAAGCAACTTAAATACTGAATAAGAGTTCTTCGAAAAATATGTAAGCTAATGTTTGTTTAATAATTAATTTTGATCTGGAAAATATTTCACTCAATCTAAAATAATTTTCAACAATTATTATTTTTATTTAAATTTACGTTATTGCATCAATTATTTATCATAGCCTGATTAAAAAATCAGGATTTTTTGGAATGCAATAGATTAATTGGAAACTTTTTCAGTATATTATCATATCTCTGATATCTTTTTAGGCTTGCAACTGTCATCCAATTTGTATTTAGGCTAATTAGGAAATGTGCGAAAAATTACTTTGACTGAATTTGCTTGGAGCTATTATATATATATATATATATATATATATATATATATATATATATATATATATATATATATATATATATAGCATTACAAAAGGCCTTATTATTTAATTAGCCTAAGCCACCCTATAAAAATTACTAAATGATACGCTATACGATACGACGCACGCTATAATATTTAAAGAAATGTTTTTCCAGTTTATTAAGGTGGAACTAAACTGTATGGTTTCTTACATTCAAAAAGTTAAAAGTGAATCTTATGATTTGAACATTAATAAATAATATTGCATAAAGGATTTTAGAAGTGTTGCTTTAAATTCTGTTTTAACCAAAAAAATTGGCCAATATGAATCAATACGAAATAACAACTTTTACCAGTCATCATCACATTTAATATTAAAAGATAAAATTGTCTGTAAAAATGTAAAATTTTTATTACAGCAGATGGTGATTACAGTATCTCTCTTCAGAAATGCACTAAATTCTAAGCGGCATAATTGAGTTATTACATACCTTACTATTTATTAGGAATCCAAGAAAATATTACTCATGATCAAAATTAACTAAATAAAGTAATAAATAAAATAAAAATTTACACGAAACAAACATTTCCCATATGTAACAAAATAACATAAATGACATTTATTATTTTTTATTTTTGCAACAGTATTTTACAAGTTGTTTTATTTGACAGTGTGCCGGTTGTTTATCACTCTTTGTTACGCTAATTGAAATAATTTTGTCTAACTCTTTGCTAAAAGATAAAAACAAAAGATAATAAAGGGCGTTTTATTATATTTTCAAAATAATTATATTTTTTATTACCTTTCTCTGGAATAAAACATAAGTTTTATTGTCAAATATGGATACTATATAATTTTATGCTTTTTTGTGAAACAAAATAATACATCTACGTTTATTACAGTACCTAAACTTTAATTATGAATCATCATTTTATATATGTTAAAAGCTGAAGATTAACTATTACATAATACATCGACATCATCCCATTTCTATTGAATTTTATAAATTATGCAGGTTCCTAAAACCCATTAAAAATCCTCTATGCTGTTAAAAAAAGAGTCATTAACGTTGTAAAAGATTCCAACCCGAAATTCTCTCCTTATTTCATATACATTAACATCGAGTCAGTTACTCTCTCAATATATAATTTTTTTCTTCGTATTATTGCTCACCGCCTCACATTCTTTCAAAATACCGCAACTTTAGTCGTTAATCATGAGGTCTTTTGACGGCTTTGAAGACATACGCGAACCAGAAAAAAAATAATCCATCTAATGGAAGAACCCAGAGCAAAGTGATAAGATATGAAAAAGAGTGGAGAAAACAGACAGAACTGAAAAGACTAGGAGGATGGAAAAAACGAGAAAAAAAAACGTGAAATACCTGGTGCAAAATAGAAATCGATATCAAAGTACGTCTCATCGATAAGTTTTGATAACTTTGACATGCAAGTAATAAGGAAAGACCTTATCATCCATGCCTGAAGGGAGTTACTAACATAAGTTTTCTAGAGTAGAGGAAGAAAAAAAAAAGATTAGGAGTATAAATTGATGTAGAGATTTAACTTCTTTGCTTGTGTCTTTAGGGTTAAAGAGAAAAAAGCAAATCTTAGCTACAGGCAGAGGTAGTAAAAAGGATTATGCGAATCTTTTTCTATGCACTAGTGGATGGTTCTCACATTTCTCAGCGAAAGAGATAATATTTGATTCTTATCTAGCAGAGTTGAAATATCGCATGCAGAAAAAAAAAGTTTGGTTGTATCAGTAATAGTTATTTTGCAAAATATAGCTTACTTTAACGTATGATTTAGAAAATTGATTTAAAATTTCTACTTTGTAGTTAAAAGGTTTTTTAATCTTATCTAGATGAAAATTTTTTTGATTACATTTACTGAAAAAACTTTGTATTTTTAATACAAGACTAGATTTTTTTTCCTTTTGAAAACGAAAAGGGAGTAAAGTTTTTGAGATGATTGTTAAGGGATTTATACGTTAAATTTAAGGAATTTGAAAACAAAAGAAACAAAAGAATAAATCTAAGTGTATTATTTACAAATTATTTTTTTTTCATTGAAAACTACAATGGAGTTTTGAAATCCGCCATGGTTTAAAAACTTATCAGATTTTTCTGTCTTCAAAATATCAGTAATTTTTTATTTCTTCAGTTCTTAACTGAATGTGATACTTGATTTCTTTTTACTTAACCTTAAAAATGTTTAAATTCACTAAATTAACGATGTCTGCTGTAAATGTTAGTAACATAAGTTTTCTATAGTTAAAAATATAGAAAGTAGAATAAATTGATGTAGAGATTTTAATTTTTTACAATTTATTTTCATCATTCAAAACTGCAATGTAGTCTCGAAATCTGACATAGTTTAGAAACTTTCCGGAATTTTAGAGTTTGAAATATTATTTAATCCTTTTTTTCCGTATCATTATTTTAAGCAGCATTATCCTTTGCCGTATAGAATGATTTATTTTTCTAAACCTTCAAAGTGTTTAAATTAATTAAAATAATGATGCCTGTAAGAAGAGTTATTAACAAAAGTTTTTTAAAGCTTAAAAAAAAATAGATTAATAGTATATAAATATTGTTAGATTATATTATCTTTAGGGTTAAGGAGAAAAAGCTCACGGCATAAGTAGTAAAAAAAGATTATGCGGATCTCTTTCTATGCGCCAGAGGATGATTCTCACATTTCTCAGCGAAAGAGATAATATTTGATTCTTATTTAGCAGAGTCGAAATATCGCATGCAGAAAAAAGTTTGGTTGCATCAGTAATAGTTATTTTGAAAAATAAAGCTTACTTTAATGCATGATTTAAAAGTTTGAGTTATATCACATAATATTTATATTGTAGTAGAAGATTTGCGAAGATTACACAGATGGAAATTTGCATGATTGCATTTTTTGAGAAAAATTGTAGTATTTAAAACCAGATGAGAGTTTTTCTTCGAAAAACGTAATGGAAAAACAATTGAGTGGGTTTTTCCAGGAATTATAAGTAATAGTTTAGGAATTTGAAAAGGAAAGGAAATTCGTTTTAATTAATTATACGTGAGGATTCTATTATAAAAACGTTTTTTATTTATTAAAAACTACAATAATGTCTCAAAATCTGGAATTTCTTGAAAACTTGCAAAATTTTTAGATTTTAGAATAACATTTAAAGATTTTTTAAGCAATATCCTTTTTTTTAAAACAATAAAGGGGGATTTATTTTTCTAAATCTTAAAAGCATTTAGATTTATTAAATTAACGATTTAAGTTAGGAATGTTAGCGACATTCGTTTACTAGAGCTAATAAATTAGATTAGTATTATAAATTACCGTAGAGATCTTAGTTGTTTGCTATTATTTTCTTCATTGAAAATTGCAATGAAATCTGGAAATCAGACATAGTTTAAGAATTTGCCAGATTTTCAGACTTCAAATCATCATTTAATGATTCTTTCAGTGGTATATCCTTCATGCTTTAAACTCTGTAGAGTGACTTATTTTACTTTATCTTGAAAACGTTTGGATTGATTAAATTAACAATACCTGTTACGAGTGTTACTAAAGTAAGTTCTCTACAGCTAATAAAATAGATTAGTAGAATAAATTGAGGTTGTAGTTCATTTACATCGTACTAGAGCTGCACAATGGGCTATTGGCGACGGTCTGGGAAACATACCTGAGGATGATCCGAAGACATGCCAACCCAATTTTGATCCTCTGCAGAGGGGATGGCACCCCCGCTTCGGTAGCTCGAAGATCTGCAAGCGAAATCAAGCCCTTTTCGGTAGAACAGTTTAACGAGGACCAATACCGCACACCCGCGATCCCTACGCAGACTGATCCAATAAATTGAGGAAAAGATTTTAACTCCTTGATTTGTTTTTAGGGTTAATGGTGAAAGGAAAATCTTAGCTAAAGGCATAGGGGTAAAAAATGGTCGTTTTCAATGTACCAATGGAGGATTCTATCATTTCTCGGTGAATGATTTAATAATTGAAATATATCTAACAGAAAAGACGCATGCTGAAAATACGTTTGGTCATGTTAGTAATATTTATTTAATTATTTAATTTGAAAGTTTGTTTTTAACAAAAAAGCTTGAATTGTAATTAAATTTTCTTGGAGACTGCATAGATGGGTAACATAAGAAAAAAAATTACTTAATAAAAAGAGCTTCTATGTAACTGCTGCATAAAACTGAGAATGTATGCTACGTAAAATATTTATAAATCTAAATTGAATTGCTTGCAAAACATATCTTATTGATCAGCACATACTAGAACTTTCTAATATGTTGATAGTAATATAAAATCATGCCAGATTTCCAGATTATCATTTTAAAATTTTTTCAACAGTGACTTCATTTTCTTAAATTAAAGACCCACCCATCTTTACCAACTTTGAAAGTATTTAAGTTATTAGATTAGTTAAATTCAGAAATTAAGAAATTAATTATCCCGAATAAAATTGTCTAGTCTAGCACTTAATAGGAAAATAATGCATTTGATGGTTAAAAGTTTTCACAAATCACTTTAACATGACTCGCTAAAAATTGTAAATTTGATAAAACAAGTTAAGTGGCAATTTGGGGAATAAAGAAATCAACTTCAAAGATTTAGAAAATTAAGAAGAAAAGATATCTAAATTAATGAAACACAAAAAATATTTTTGCAGTGAAAATGATTTCAGTGCAATATTATACAACTATGGAATTAAAATATAAATCATTAAAATTGTCTATAACCATTTTACATCAAAGTTTGCATTGTTTTAGCTATTTAATGTATATAAATATATGTATTAATATGAAACAGCAACATAACATATTGCAAAAATACTCCGATAATGCATTCTTGGACCAAAAATTTCTGACAATTTTTATTTCTTATACGCAATTTAAAAAATTGTAGGAAAAGATAATGTAAAATAGTTTTTTTAATGATAATCCGTTTTTTTAAAGATTTTATTTGAACATAATAATGTAACAATTGTATTTTATCTAATCGCAAGAAAATTGAAGGTTTTCAAATAGCAACTGAACACATTTTATTAAACTCTTTAAGTGTTAATTTATCATAATAATGCTTACAAACCAAAGGAAAATATATTTAGTTTTTCCTTTTAAATATTTCACAGTATTACCATTTAAACCCAATTCTATTTAAAATGTTTAAAAAATTTAATCAAATTAAGTAAGTTTTAATCATCAACAAAATTTTGAATATTTACATGGCAGTAAGTGATAAAATATGTAAAAGTATTTACAATCAGTATTTTTAGATATAAACTAAGATATAAGATTTCTTGATAAGACAATGCTATATTTTACTTTTAACGTTGTCAGGAATACATGAGAACTTATACAGGGTGTAAAAAAAGTTTGGAAACTGTTAAATATCTCAAGAAATATACATTAGATTGGAAAAATAAAAACGGATGCATACAATTTTCATTTTTTTTTTAAATATTAAAAAAAACTATCCAATAATACCAAAGTCGATATTTCATCCTAACCTTCTTGCGGTTGCATAGTGGGCAACTTTCAAAACCTAAATGGGAACTACTATTTTTATTGCAGATTAGAACTCTCCTGAAAAATTCCTAATAAACCCAAGTGCCTTAAAGTAAGCGCTGTAACCAAAAGAAAATAACCGTTTAAAATGGCTCTTCTCGAGACTTATCAGATTAAAAATATGAAAATAGACTTGTTTACATTTTTATAGCTTTTTTAAAAATCGTTTTTCGAACAATCCTACAATTTTAACAACAATTTTATAATTTTTTTTTCACTATGGTTCTTGAAAATAAGGTAAAAACTGGTTAAAATGGTACACTATTTAAATACACTATTTAAATTTTTTCGCTGCTTAACATTAGTAAACAGTTTAGCAGTGCTAACAACCTATGCATCAACCTAAAGGTAAAATATGGTGACATTTTTTTCTGGTGAATCAAAATCTGCAATGAAAGATAGGGGTTCATGTTTACAATTTTAAAGTTACCGACTCTGTCAACCCCATGAAGTGGAAGATTTAGTTTGCAAAAAATCATTGAATACGTCCATGATATTTTACCGTTCCCAAAATTTTATTACATCTTGTTTATGTTTTTGTGAATAAAAAAGAGAGTAGAAAAGTTGACATCGTAAATTAAATAAAATAATCTTAATTATAAAAGTATCAACATGGTTTTATATTTTTATTTCACAAAAATATATTATTCCTATCTGAACGTAAACGCATATTTTTGTAATTTTATTTTCTCTGTGTAACGACATTATTATATTTGCTAACGCAAAAAAAAGGAAAACTTTTTTCTAAAGCCTTTGATTTTAATTAGGTTTTCATCAAAATTACTTGGCAGGAAATTTTGTCAGTGCGCTTAATTCTCTTTTTTAAGAAGATAAAAAACATTAGTTAGGAAAATAATTCTACTATGGGACAGACAAGTTCCGAGAAGAAAGAAAAGGAAAAAGAGAATTAACGACATTGACTTTTAAACCTGAGGACAAGATAAAAAAGAAAAGGACGGTATTTTTCAGCTTTTAATTCAGGTTGATCATTAGTTAATTTTTTTAGACTTTAAAAAAGAAGAAATATGTGCCATTACTGATTTTGAGCCAAATACTTTTTTTTTAAACTTCCTGTAAAGTTTATTTGCAAAAAAAAAGAAAAATGACAATTAAAAACCTTAAAAAAATATTTTTTTAATTAACTTTAAAGAAATAATTTAAATATTTGTTTACTGTTGTCAAACAATTTTATTCTTCAACTGTTAAATTAGAAATAAAACATTAATGCATGATAATCGAAACTATTCTCAGAAAAAAAATATCACTATAAAATCCAAAATTATGTTTTTAATTTGCCTAGCTCTAAATTTACTATAAATTGCTTGTATTAAACAAGTAATCCAATGAAATTGAAGCTGTAAGAGGCACTTGATTAAAAAACTTCATTAGTATAAAAAATTGTAAAGTTTGAAACATCATCGTCATATTTATTGAAACTAATGAAGTTTTCTAAATAAGTATACTTGTTAATAATAAATACAATGCCCGTGACAAGTACAAAATATAAATATAATTGAAATTTGCTCATGAAATGTTATAAAAATGTAATATATAATACTTTCGAATGGGACTAAAATTTATTAATGCTTATGTGATCTCTGAATTTATTTCACATTCTTTTTTTAATAATAAAAATATAGTTCCATAATTTCAAGATCACGAGAAAGTTGGGTATAATTAAATTTTTAAAAACAAATCTTTTGCCACTAGATATTTATTTAAATGCTAATTTAAATGTTTGAAATTTATTTTATACTAATTTGATAGCGAAGTATTAATTTAAAAGTTCCATTCCTGAATTTTTATCAAAAATAAAATGAATTATTGTTTAGAAATAATTATATTCATTTCAAAATAATAAATTTTTTTTAATCGTAATATAATGGGATGTTACATAAGGATCCCTAGATTATTTAAAAATATTCTAGACAAGAATATTTAATATTTGTGTAGTTTATGGAAGATATATTTTCAAGGTTATGTAATCATATTTTTATTTATAGACAACATGCGTATTTTATTTCGTAGATACACCTGGGGAACATATAGATAGAAAATATTTCAAAAAATGAAACTATGAGGTTATTTTGTGATAATATATGTTTCTTTTTGTCTCATGCTTATTTTAAAGGTTTGACGAGATGCTAATTGTTCATTTAAATCAGCCTAGTACTATAATCAGCATCGCTTAATTCAATTCATGTCAATAAAGTCTACACAAAATAAAATAGTAAGTAAAATAGCAATTTGAGCATTTAAATGAGAAAAAAACTTTTTTAATCCTTGAATGATTTTGCAAGCCAAAGACAAATTCTCATATTTAATAAATATTGCATAAAATATAAATTTTATAATTAAAAATTCATAAAATTTTTTACTTGAATAAGTAAAACATTTAATATCTTTCAATTTTATTTTATTTATTTATGAAACTATATAGATTGTTTAAGTTTAATTTCGAAATGATTACAAAAATGTGGGTGTGAATATGTATTTTTAAAAACACAATTTGAATAAAGAACAGCCATTAAGTTGAAATTCAGATATATTTGTTTCATTTTAACTTTTAATTTATTTATTTTGAAATATGCTTAGCGCACTATAGAGGTTCTGGATGACACACAAAAACAGGGTATGAGGTAAAAATTCGAGTAATAAAATAAGCAACTAAAAAAAGAATCATTAAATGCTTTTTTTAAAATGCTTATTAAGCTTTTTTTATACATTATTTCTTCATTAAATCCAATAATTATGAAAACTTCTGGAAATCATGTGGTATCAATAACTAAATGATATTATAGCAATGCAGTTAATGCTTGTTATAGTAGTATTATTTAAAATCTCCTATTGCATTGTTTTCAGTGCAGAGTTGCTATTTAGTGTAAAAAGCGAAATGCTTATAATTTTATTTATACTTTCAGAAAAGTTAGTTCAACGTAGAACCAGTCATTACTTAGAACCTTAATATCGTTAAAATTTGCAGTGCCCTTAATAAGGTGTCAAACTGAACCGCGTTTTTGTTCAAGTGGAACAGTAATATCGCTCAAAAATTTAATGAGGATTAATTTGGAAATGGCTCCAAAAAATTTTTTTTCTAGTTAATTTGAACGATATTAAGGGTTCAAAAATTTTACTATTTCATCAGCACGTTGTAAACTAAAAGGATAAAGAAAGAAAAACGTTTGACTTTTTTTGCTCCAAAATATCACGATTAAATAAATTTAGAATAATGAGAATCAATATTGAGTTTAAACATTAAAAAATAATAATACAACAAAATTTAAATTTAGATTTTTATTTTAAGTTATTTTCTTCACAAAACATATAAATAAGTATTTTCTCTTAGTATACAAAACCTATTAGATTTAATAATTTTGCGTAGTCTTTAATTAAATGCATTTAAAAAATTTCCTTACACTTTTGTCAAATTATCGGCAAGAATTCTAGTAATTCATTAAATGTATCTAAAAAAACCTTATTATTGCACAAATTAATCATGAATGAATATTTATAAAAACTATTCACTCTCAAAATGCATTACAATTTCAGTAAATATTATTTAATTTGGATATTCTCAGAATATGTGGTGATTTTCTCATGATAAAATGTATCATGATAAATGAAATAATGCACCGAAATCATGTAATATATTTGTGTTTTACAGAGAAATAGAATCATATGAGCATATATGTTATTGTAGAATATTTCCACCCAACTTCGATGTAAAATACTAATACCAAAGAAATAAAATAAAAAATAAATTAATTGATGTCGTTTAAAATTAAATTTTACACCAGTTTATTATAATTGTGATTTTCATGTATAAAGTCCAAAGTTTTAACTTTGAAAACAGTAATTAACGAAACTTTATTTTTTAATTTCAATTTTAAGCCATTTTCCTCAAGATACACATAGATAAGACTGCTGGTCCTCTTGCTATATTAATCTCGTTAGACTTAATGTCTTAGCTCTTAATAATGTCTATAATTATATACATTCAATGAAAATTTATGTTTCAGATAGATTATGAGCGGGAATTCTTGTAATTCATTAAGCATATCTAAAAAATCTCTATCTTTACACTAAGTGATTATCATAGATTTTATAGAAGAAAAAAAAAAGTTTGAAACTCACATTACATAATGCTATTATATAGGGGATGCATTTATGAGTAATAGCACAAAAAATCTAATTTATCTGCTCCAAAAATTATTATCTCATGTTTTCTTGGAAGAAAAACCCATTTCTGTGCTTGGGTATTAAATGGAATTACATTAAATAATGAGCCTCGTGCTTCACCCAACCCCTTTACTTCAACGATAATTCAAAATCCTTTACACTCCCCAACCTTTCCCATGTACGTGGGGGCGTATAGTGCCGTATATGTGGGGGTGTGTATGTAAATGAAGGGGTTTCCTGTTTGCAAGAGATTGCGGAAGGTACAGGGAGTCATATTCTTTGCTTATTTCTTTTTGCAAAACAGTATGTTTCAAATTTAAAATTGATAGTTCACGGTTGACTGCAAAGTTCGAAAAGCAACATTTAAATAGCATTCACAAACGGAAAACACCGTCGATTTCTGCACGGGGAGATAAGTGTATACATTTTGTGTAGAAGAGAAAATGGAAAAAGAATAATGCTTTTTGACTTATTTCCCAACCCCCTTTTCGATTTGAATCACATTTTTATCTCTTTGCTAAATGAGTTTTCTATTTGGGGAATTCTTGGCGGGATAGTTTTCCTATTCGGGGAAATTGTGAACAGCCAATTTTGTGCGAATAAGAAACGAGTGGTATACAAATTTTGAAGACTTTGGAGTTGAAATTGGCATTGATACGTACACTACCTTACTGTAATGGAAGAGACACTTTCAGTTTTCGACATTTTTTTTAAATTTCTCAAAAAATACTTAAAGAATTATTTTGTAACTTTAGGGGTGTTTAGTTCTTGAGAAGTTTCATGCTTTGGAATAAAATTTAAAGCTTTCAGAGGTTTGAGAGACGAACAATGAATTACGAAAGAAAACAAGTATTTTTGAACACCCTATGCCAGAAAATCAAGCAATGATCTTGTAACTTGTATCGATTCGATTATTTTAGTTGTTTTTAAAAACTGCATGAAGTTTCGTAACTCTAGAGTAAATATTTATGGAGATATGGATTATTTTATAAAAGGAAATAATCTTTTCACCTTGCGTTTTCTCATAACTTTAAAGATATTCCATGGAATATTGAACAAACTTTTTGGATCAATTTAAAACTAAAATTTGAAAAAAACCTCCCCTCGTTATATTTAGACGGTTTGCAGTACTGGTAAAATTCTCATGGTGGCATGGCTTTAAAGAAGTTTGTGAAGATTTATGTAGATTTTTGAGAAAAATAAATAAAAAACTGTTGAGAAAATTTAAATACCAGAACCCGAGCTAAGGATTTGAAATAATTCGACACTAAATTCGCCAAATATCACAATTATTCGCCAATTTTTTAAAGTCTTCGCCAAATGCAAATTTAAAAAAACTATGATTATTTCTTTCCTATAGAAAACTATTTTATGGTAGTTTGCTTCAGGCACCCGAATTATTTGTACCCGATTCTAATTGGTTATGTAGCGCATCTACCGAAAATAACTGTAATCGAATAAAAAATACTGATTTGTTCTAAAAAATTCATTTTAACGTAATTTTGAGGATCACGTTAAATATATTTTTCTTTCCAGTGGAAAAAAATCATTCGCCCCAAAACTTTAACCAAAACACAATTTTATTCACCGAATTTGCGATTTTGTCGCATTTGGAGAGGTTTCGAATGTTTAACACTGGCCCTGAATATCATAACAAAAGTATTATTTAAATCTTTTTTACATTGTTGCGATGGAACCATAGGTCGCAGGATTTTGAACGTTTATCAATTTATTATTATCGGGTAGAGTTGTATACAGGTGGAACAACATATGCAACACTCAAAAAAAGAGGAATTGGACATAATTATCCCAGGGCCTAACAAGCAAGAAGTTTGTCTAGATTTTTTTTCATTTTTTAAGAAAGCTTATTAGTAATATCATTAATGATAAAAAAACAATGAGCTTCTGAAAGAAACACTTATAAAAACTGAAAACCTTATAAATCAGTCTTGAAAGGGTTGAAGCATTTTTAATATTAGTTTTTCTTTATTTTCATAGCGTGGACTACTGGTGAATTCTATAGATATTATCTTCTTTTTAAACATGAATAATTGGCAAAAATATATTTTTCACGGACTCTCATTCCAGACCTATTATATTGTATTATATATAGCAATGTAAATTTAGAATGACAATATGCAATAAACTTTTAACTTATACAATAAATGAAACAGAAGTGAAATGTTTTATGAAACAAAATTCACATTTATATATATACTAATTATTTGAATTTTCTGCATCTTTACATTTGAAAATTCTGACAGCAAAAACTAATTTATGAAAATTAATTATATTTGTCATGAAATATAATTCATTCAAATCAAAAGGGTTAACAGCTTAAAGCATAACAAAAGACATTGTATCGTACTCGGGAGTTTACTTTCGATTTAATTTTCGCCTATCGGCATGTAAAAAAAAAGGCCTATAACTTCGCTTATAAAAATTGGTATGCAAGCATTTTAGCAAAATTTCGATAGCTAAAGAGCAAAAGGTTGAATATAGACAATAAAAGAATAAATAAAATTAAAACTTTTTGTCGAAAATGCCGATTTTAACACAGTTGGATACCTTAACGTTCTTATAAATTAAAGAAAAATTAGGTATTTATAGAATTAGATTTCAGTTTTCTAACAAAATATTTGGTATATTTACATTGAAATGCTATTGGTGAGTTATATTAAATTAATAAACTGGAAAGTATAGCCTATAATGGCATTGCAATATTTATTGAAAATCTACAGGACTTCGCTATAGGTTTCTATTTTATCTATAGAAAACTTTGTAAAAATGTAATAACGTTTTTAATTATTTTCTTAATCAATTCCAGAGAAAAAATTGCTTTCCCATGTAATCTGTTTGCTAATTATTTGCTCTTTTTCGCTGAGCACAGTGTTTGAATTATGTAAATATTACCGTAGTAAAAAAAATAAAAAATGGATAAAAAATACCTTTTTTCAAATGAGGAATATATTAATTTCT
Organism: Parasteatoda tepidariorum; assembly: GCF_982258835.1. NCBI lineage: Eukaryota > Metazoa > Arthropoda > Arachnida > Araneae > Theridiidae > Parasteatoda > Parasteatoda tepidariorum. The sequence continues at coordinate 67,051,398 of NC_141764.1, forward strand.
CAAATAAAATGGTGTAAGTTTTACAAATAAAAAACATTCTCTCTTCATTACAATTAATTAATATTCCCTTCTTTACCTTTATAACTAATTAAGTAAACTTTCTTCATTAGTTCAAATATCCTAACTTTAAGTTAATAGTTATTAATGAACCTGGTATATTTTGGAGGAATGTGTTTAACTATGTATAAAAAAAAATACTCAATATGCAATTTTTATGTATTTCTTATGAAGGCACTTAATGCATGACTTTATGTAAATACTCATACTTTTAAAGTTAGGAAAAATAGTTTAAATTTTTACTAAAGCATAAGTGTACTGCATAATGTTCTCTCTTAAAGTCTCTCGTGTATTAATATTTCCGTGTACAAATTTTGAAACATAAAATTTTTTATTCATAATAGTCTTAGAAATAAGGTAAATAAAATGAATTCTCCTTAATTTATTTTGATAATTAGCAATACAAGAATTTTCAGTTTCAAATTTCGGAATTATTTAATATGAACTAAACACTTTTGAAAATTATAATAAAAATGTATAAACTATTTCTTGAACTAAAATGTCTATTAAAATAGAATGAAAAGAAACATTATCCTCATTGGTACTACATCACAGGGTGGGCCTTGGCATTCTTCTGAACATTTCCCCGTGCAGTTTTCCCGAACCCACGAACTCTTGGATATGGGCCCGGCACCCCACTGACCAGGCTATCCCGCCCTAGAAATTGATGGTTGTTGACTTTCACCGGTGAATGTTGACAATCACATAACCGCTTTGGTAAATGTCCGAAATATATACTAGGTCTAGTAAGTGCCCCTGTCCGGTATACATTTGCAAGGTATGCCCGACATCAATGTTTTTATAAGGTTCAATGCCACTGCCAGATATATATTTGCCCGGTATGCCTTACATCAATGTTTTTCTAAGTTCAAGTACCATTGTCCGGTATTCATTTAACCGGTACACCGAACAGTGGTGTTTCTCCTAATCTATCCTCAGCAGAGGCTAAAATATAGAATAAATATGATGATATCAACGAATAAATTAATATAAAATCGTACGTAATACATATTTTAGACATTCACTGAAGCGACTATGTGATTGTTGACATTCAAAGATGAAAGTCGACATTCTCTTGATTTCGGTAATTTACGGTAACGTAAGTGCAAAATGAGACGTGTATTTGCAACAGAAATTAAAATGTTTCATCACCAATTAACTTTCACATCCGGATGAAGACATTTCCGTTGATTTTTCTTTTCCTTTCTTTTTTTAAATGCGTGCACCACTTTACGCTCTTTTTTGATTTGTAGCTTCTATGCTTAAAGGAATACGCCATCCATTTCTTCCTGTTGCACAAACGTATGCTTATATCTTCCACTGTTGAAAAATGATAAATATTATGATTACCTAAATTCAAAACATGCATTTTGAATAATATTCCCATTTTCATCTGTTTCTTAACATAATGGTTCTCGGGAAGTCAAAAACGTGAATGCTTTTCGGATATTGATACAAAAGTTGTTATAAATATTTAATATAGAAAAACGATGAATTGTTATAAAAGAAAAAGATTTATAACAAAACAGCTTGGCATGAAGTGTAAATATTTTTCTAGAAATTATTATCAACTGTTCTTTAATGCGACTATTATTCAATGCTCTTGTTTTATAATTATAAATAACACCGTCATGACTGAGAAATTATTTTTCTATTTGTAAATTCATGTTTCCAAAATTAAATTACTGTCTTAAGTAAAAAGTTTTATCCAGCTAAAGGGAAAAAATCAAGTTTTTTAACTAATTTTTTTTTAATTCTGACTTTATATAATTAATATTATCAAATGTACTAAAATGCTAATAGGTTTTATAAATAAACCTTAATTGCTCAAAAACTTCGTTTTTTGAGAAAAAAGAGAGTAGATAAGGAAAATAAAGAGGAAATTAAATAGAAAAATATTATCAAGTAATATCTTATAGAAAAATTTGTCAATGGCACTCTTATTGCAATCTATGGTAACATATGGTAACTAATATTTCATATCGCAAGATATCATAAGCCTATGTAAACCATAGCAATTTATATGGCAATCATGTGACAAGACACAATCAGCCTTTGGAAATCATAGAAATGTGCATGGTATTTAAGGACAGGGCACCATATCTTTATGATTTAGTTAAAGGAAAGTACCATAATCATATGGCAAACTAATGGAACCACACTAAACTCGTAATTTTAACGATTAATTTATCGTATAATGCATTGTATCGAATTGTATGATTTCAAGGAAAAAATTATAATTCAAAATAAATTTCTTATTTTTTCCTAAAATATTATTATTTGGGAAAGTTATATTGGTTAGCATTCTTCACGGTTTTGTTAGCATATCAGCATATTTTACAGACGTTTATAAGTATCTTTTTTTGAAGAAATGTAACTGATTTTTCTGGATATAAAAATTGATTTATTTTCAAAGCATGCGTTGATATAAGCCTGTTGATGTTAATCTGATCTGATTAATCTGATCTGATCCTAGAGCGGGCCTACTGAAGATGATTTCGGCCGATTCTGATTAGAATAACTGGAATAAGCTCAAAATTGTGCATCAACTTACGTATGTTAATTTGTGTAGCGTTCCAGTTTTCATAGCTCTGAACGAAGCCGTGGTAGCTCAGGGGATAGAGCGCTCGTCTTCCAAAGAGGTGAATCTGGTTCAAATCCCAGTGATGGCTGGTCGATACGAATTCCGCACCCAGCTCGCACCGACCACAGTGCTGACTTTAAATCTCCTCAGCGGTAGATGGATCATGGGTTAAAGTCACCTTGCCATCAGGCTAACAGTGGGAGGTTTTCCTCTTTATGTGACGCAAATGTGGGTTAATAACATGAAAAATTTCCCCCAATACTTGATCCATGAAATTCCGTGTCTTCTAGATTGGGTTCAAAATTACAAGGCTACGAACTTGAACATTGGTATTCGTAAACTAAAAATTGTGTCTGCTGTTCAATGAAGGTTATAAAATAAAATAACCCTGAAATGTGAGCTGTTCTGCAATCTTTACTTTTCCTATCTTTGGAATTATTTTATTTTACTATTTCAGGAGTTTAAGGTGATAACATCAAAATAATTTGTTCTAAACAATATTTACCTCAACCTAATGTAGTCGAAACATCTTGGAAAATTCAAATTTAATGTTTTATTCCTTTTAGTTAATGACTTTTAATCAAAAAAATTGAGCAAATAAGTTTTTTTAAAAAAAAAACGTGTGTAAGAACAACAGCATTTACAATCTCTGATTAAGTCTAAAAATCAGTATTTAATTCAATCGTTAAAATGATTCATTACTTTTCCGTTGACAGTTAATCCTACAAAAGGGATCTTCGAAAGAATTTGAGAATTTGTAGTTAAAAGTTTCTGTAGGCTTTACTCCATACTTTACGACAGCTATTAGATTCTGAGGATAACCAAATTGCTTGTTAAGCCCATGGAATCCCATCGATTTTCGAAACATAATGAAAACTTGGGCTAAGTCGAAGGTCTTTGTAATGGGTTATTATGTTTGATGAAATGACTTTGAAAAATATTTTTGTAAATAATATTTCAGCCAAAATTAGGATGGAATATATTATGTTCTTAAATTAGGCGCAGTAAGGAAAATTAATTCTAGCTCGATTTATTTAATAATTTTTTAAAGTTTTTTTTTTGAAGTAGAATATTAGATAGTAAGAATTTAGTAAGAAGCATTTATTAGCATTTAGTAAGTAATATTAGACAATAATTTTAAAAGCAATTATTAATATTAATTCATCGATTTTCGAAGCATAAGGAAAACTTTGGCTAAGGCGAAGGTGTTTGTAATGGGTTATTATGTTTGATGAAATTACTTTGAAAAATATTTTTCTAAATAAATTTTGAGCCAAAATTAGGATGGAATATTATGTTTTTAAATTAGGAGCAGTAAAGAAAATAAAATCTAGCTTAATTTTTTTAGCAATGTTTTAAAGTTTTTTTTAAGTAGAATATTAGATAGTGAGAATTTAGTAAGAAGCATTTATTAGCATTTTAATAGGAATATTAGATAATAATTCTAAAAGTAATTAGCAGTATTTATTTTTGATTAACAATCTATATATATATATATATTTCTCATTACAACTCCCCGAATGGCAACGCTAGAAAATCAACCAATGATTGCCGCTAAAAATGCCACATGCCAAATCTAGCTGAGATGGCTCAACATATAGCGCTTTTAAAAACGGAAACTGAAATAACCGGAGAGAGCATAAGCTAGGCAGAAGTGAGTAGTCTTTGCCGATAGATCTCTATTTTAGTATTTTGTCGAAAGCGCTTTTTTCACGAATTTATATATTACGAAATTATTTAACGATTTTTGATTTATATGACGAATTTATTTGTTTTACTAGAATTTATTTGTTTATGCTGGTTTTTCCATTGCAATTCACTTATTTCAATTTTTAATAGACTTAATTATAGCCAAAATTTTAACCTTTTTATCAGTCTTAGAAATTTTATCTTAAGATTTTATACTATAGCACATTTCTAATAGGTTTAGCGAATTACATGTCATTTATTTGAATTCAAATTTATTTTAATGACTTAGTATTTACTAAAAAGATGTAATTTTTTTTAAAAAAAAGTTGATATATGGATTTGAATGATCGTTTTGTATTCTTAGAATTTTGTGCATTTGCAATGTACCTAAGTTAGTAGCGAGCGAAGCGAGCTTGGTTTGCGAAGATTGAGTATATATTTTGCAATATAAGATTGAGTAGCAATTTTCGGGGGTTGGCGAGCGTTAGCGGGCAGGGGGCGCAGCCCACTAGTTTAGTAAAAAAGGCACAAAAAATTACTTTTAAAGTTCATGAAGCTAATTTATTTTAAAATTAATTAATTGGAGAAAAGATACTGTTACAATTACAGTAATGTATGGTACTGTAATTTCTGGTTAAAAAAACAACAACATAATTTTGGTTAATAAAACGAAGATAAACGGTATTTACTAGTAATAGTAGTGATATAGTGACAGTAATATAGTAATATAGTGGCAGTTTACCTGAAATTTCGGTTTTCAAAATTATAGTCCATGTTACCACATATTAAATAAAAATATTACAAAATTGTTTAAAATTAAATTCAACCAAATAAATGGTTTTTACGGCCTGCTTTAAGGTATCAAGGTAAAATTATCAAATTTTAATCACATTAACCAAATTATATCACTTATTATAAAAACATATTTTAGTGTTATTTTTTCATAAATCTTTATCAGAGATCCTCGGTAATAAGTACCGAGGTTCTTAGTGTTCCTATTGAGCCAAAAAAACGGTAAATTTTACCATATCCTGGTTGTTTTGACCATATTTTTTTTCAGTGTAATTTTACAAAAATTATTGCTTAAAAATATGCATAAAAAACTTCTTTCCTCTCAAGTTAACGGTAATGATTTTTTAAATACAATATAATTAAATGCTGTGCGTTACGGAATATTCACCCTTAAAATTTAACAGGGAAAATATAAATGCACTATCAAAATTCAATGCACCACTACTGAGAAAGGCGGGACAATAAATTGATTCCCTCAGGATACAGAATGCATTTTAGAGTTGCTACACATTTAGTACGCATTTAATATAAAATACAAAACCTAAAAGCAAATTTAACAGAATAAATGATTTTTATGCCTTACTCTGAGATATTATGATAAAATTATTTAATTTTATCGCATAAAACCATACTTTAGTATTTAGTTTACTAAATTAATTACTAAAGTGCTTTAATAAAAAATACGGAGCATTTTGGTATTCTCATTGATCTGAAACACGTTAAATTTTATCAGAGTTTGGTTGCATTACCCATATTTTTTTCTCAGTGTAGAAGTGAAGACAACGGCGGTGCAAATGAGTTAAACAACATCCTTCATCCGCGCAAACGAGTTACACAACATCTTTCATGTGTGCAAATGAGTCGCACAACATCCGTGCAAATGAGCTACACAACAGATACAATAGCAATTAAATCAATTTACTCCTCAGCAGGAAATGATGTTTACATTTTTGTCTGCCTTATTTTATAACACCATATAGTCTCATAAGTTTAAGTACAAGTGTGAAGAAATAAAACTTTTCAGATTTAGTGCCCTTAAATTCAATTGTTCATATCAAAAGTAAGTAAGTTCAAATGAGTTTAACGGTGAATTCAAATAATCGTAGACTTATAATTGACTAACAAATGGCATAATCCTTAAAATCTGCATGAATATTTAGAAGAGAAAACAAAAGCACATTGTGATCAAGTCATTTACACTTCTGACAGATGAAGAAAAAAAAACATCAAAAGAATTCCTTTCTTAGAAATTCTGCAATTTCTTCATCAACATCAAATATTTCTGTTTTGTTTCCCACTTTTGTTTGAATTTGTTTATAACGCCATATAGCTCAGCTTATTAAATAACATAGTTTCAACATTTTAAGAGTAAATGTCAAGCAGTAAAACTTATCAGATCTTATGCTATTAATCTCGACATTTAACCCACTTTTTCGTATCAAATCCAAGTAAGTTCAAATGAATCTAATTTTAAGTTCAAATAATTATAGATATACTATTAACTTACAATGTTATAAAACTGCATGTATCTTTAGAAGAAAATACAATGTCACCTCTTCGTCTATGCTAGCGAGCTACACGTCAGACAGTGGAATTCCTCCTCAAATACAATAATTTTACGATTTTAATTATCATTCGGACAGTGAACTTTTCTATCTTCGTCATATTCGCTTGGCGTGGTTTAATTATTTTAAATACGCAATACCTTATAAGAGTTTAGCATTATAGCTGATTTCAGATTTTGTGGCATTAAATACTACATTTAATCCACTTTCTCATATCAAATCTACACGCGATTTAACGAACAAAATTTTAAGTCCGAATAATTGCAGTTTCAATTGACTTACAAATATTATAAAGCTGGCAACAAATTTTCCTCCTTCTTCATTTTGCTTGGCGTGGCTTAAATATTTTAAATACGCAATAACATATAAGCTTTGAGCAGTTCAGCCTATTTTAGATTTTGAGTTACTAAACTTTACATTTAATTCCCTTTGAACCACGAAAACTCAGGCGATAGAACGTTCGCCTTCCAATGAGGCGTACCGGGTTCAAATCCCAGTTGATGCGAATTTGGCATCCGGCTTGCACCGACCTCAGTGCTGACGTTAAATATCCTCAGTGGTAGACGGATCATGGGTTAGAGTCCCCTTTCCGGCAGGCTAACCATGGGAGGTTCTCGTGGTCTTCCTCTCCATGTAACGCAAATGCGGGTTAGCTCCATCCAAAAGTCCTCCACGAAGGTAAATTTCTCCCAATACTTGATCCAGGAGTTCCCTTCTCTTCCGTATTGGATTTAAAATTACAAGTCTACGGAGTTGAACATTATTAGTCGTAAACTCATAAAATTGGGTCGGCTGTTCAACGACGGTTATATTATGAAATAAACAATTTAATCCACTTTAAGCCGTGGTGGTAGAGGGGACAGAGCATTCGCCTTCCAATGAGGTGAACCGGGTTGAAATTCTGGTGATGGCTGGTTGATACGAATCCAACTTGTACTCGGCTTGCACCGACCACGGTGCTGACGTAAAATATCCATAGTGGTAGACAGATCATGAGTAAAAGTCCCCTTGCCGTCAGGCTGATAGTGGAAAGTTTCCGTTGTATTCTTCTACATGTAACGCAAATGCGGGTTAGTTCCATCAAAAAGTCCTACATGAAGGTAAATTTCTCCCAATACTTGATTCAAGAGTTCCCTTGTCTTCTGGATTGGGTTCAAAATTACAAGGCTACTGAGTTGAACATTAGTAGTCTTAAACACAAAAATTAGGGTCGGCTGTTCAACGACGGTTATAAAAAAATGTAAAATAAATAAAAAATTATTAAAAATGTATATGAAAAAAATTTAATCCACTTTCCCAAGTCAAATCCAAATACGTATAAATCAACAAAATTTTAAGTCCAAATAAGTATAGTTATAATTGATTTTCAAATATTAAGAAGCCCTCAACAAATTTCCCCCAGCAGCAAACATTTCTATCTTTCTCATTTTTGCTTGGCGTGATTAAATATTTTAAGTATAAGCAATAACATTTAAATTTTTAGCAGTACAAACGATTTCAGATTTTGTGTCATTAAACTACACATTTAATCCACATTCTCATTTCAAATCAAAGTACGTTTAAACGAACCCAATTTTAAGTCCAAATAATTATAAGACTCATAATTGACTTACAAATATTATAAAGCTGCATGTATCTTTTGAAGAGATTACAAAGTCATCTCTTCATCCCTACACTTCAGGCAGTAGTACTCTTCCTCAAACAATTCAATAATCTTACGATTTCCTCCTCGATGGCAAACATTTCTCTCTACTCTTATGCGCCTTGAGATATGCCAAGCATTGACTAATGGCGTCGATTCTCCTTGCATATCTGCCTTATTCAGTTGATTGACATAAGGCTTTTACCGGCCGAGGCCATGACATTAAAGCTATTCTGCAAGCACACACACGTACGGGCCGATATTAAGTTTGAATCCTGGTATAATAGGTCGAGAGAGAATCAACCTGACTTCGGTATTCCAAGTGGAACAACGTATTGTCTCAGGTATTTAGCATTCCGTGATGAACTACGCCTTTATATCATTTAGGTTAAGATGTACCCCGTAACTTGTATTTAACAGGATGTGATATTTGAGTATTTGCTTTGAGTTCGTAATGAGCGGTATTTAAGTGAAATTCTATTGCAATGAAATGAAATATTAAGTTCATGTTATTCAGTTCCACAACAGAAAGTATATTATTCCCCAATTCTGTATGACCCTTGCTGACTTAGAGCGTTCGCCGTCCAATAAGGTGAACTGGGTTCGAATCCCAGCTATGGCAGGTCGATGCGAGTTCCGCATCTGACTCGCATCGATTTAAAGGTGCTGGCTTAAAATTTTCTCAGTAGTAGACGGGTCATTGGTTAGCGTCCCCTTCCCGTCAGGCTTACTAAGGAAGGTTTTCAGGGTTTTCCTCTTCATGTAACACAACACGTGATAGTTCAATCAAGAAGTCCTCCACGAAAGCGAATTTCGCCTTATATTTGATCCAGGAGTTCCCTTCTTGTCTCCTTCCAATCCCTGTCTCCTGGATTGAGTTCCAAATTAAAAGACCATGGGGTTGAATAATGGCAGTCGTAAATCTAAAGTTTGGTTGGCTGTTTAATGATGGTTATAAAATAAAATAAAACTACTTATTAAACGTACGCAAACTTTAAGCATAATATGTGCATGTTTTAAGCATATTTTGAGTATGTTTTAGCATATTTTGTGCAGGTTTCAAGCATACTTTACGCATATCTTTTCACCTATTTCTTGCATACTTTGTGCAAAGAGAAGAAAATCGTGTTGCAGACATTATTTTTAGCAATCACATCATAAAACAACTTTTAAATACTGAAATAATGGGGAATATAAGCATAGCTGTGTTTATTATTATTTTTTTTAAGATTAGATTAAACAAGAATAACAGAATATTTGTAAAAAAATGTTGGCATTTGAAATGATTGATAACTCGATGTGAACAACACATATTCCAATCTTTTCAGAAAAGAGAAAACTCCAAAGCAAACTTTTTTTAAAATTTCCTAATGCCTCGAAATATGCTTATGTAATATTAGAAGTATAAATTAATAGTAAATTAAAATAGCCGTAGTAAAATAAGAGGCTATAATATTACAATAAGATGAGTTTCTTTCAATTACTTAAAATATTCTTCTTTATATTTTTGAGTCTCACTAAAATAAGCTTACAAGTGTGCGAAAGTAATTCAAATAAATATTCCAAAACTAAATTCGATGAGGAGAAATAATTATGGCTAATAATATAGATTTTTGAAAACTTTGCAATAAGGTCACCATAATCAGAATTTGTAATTTTGCAACGTGGCACCATAATCAGAATGTGTAACTTTGGAACGTGTTACCATATTCAGCGCGTGTAACTTCGGAACGTGTTACCATAATTAGAATGCGAAGCGTTGGAGCGTGTTACCGCAATCTGTAATCGGAATACATATAGTTAAACAATATTATCGTACATCTTATGATTGATAACACGATGGTTCCATTTGAATTTAACCTGTGTATAGTCTTACACTTTATTAAGTTTGCGGCAGATTTGCACTGAAGTATGGTTTAATTTAACGATATAATGGTTCGAAATTAAACCGATTTTTTTTTCAGTTTACACACTCATTCCGAATTTACTCATCAAAATTTTAAATTTGTTGATTTTTATTTTGAGCATAATATTTATTTTGAATGTAATATTTATTTCAGATATATAGTATCAACATAGAATACATCTTCTATAGATATTTATGTAAATGCTCCAAAGAAGAAAGCTCATCTCTTTATAATAACTTAGTTCACAAGCCTATAATCAATGGAGCATTCATATGTTCATAGCAGTTCACAATGTAAAGCCCTTTCCTCCATTTTTTGATTTTGTATTATAATTTAGATGAAAACTAAATTAATATTTTGGACGATAACGCTTTGTATTTATGACTTGAACCATATTATCGGTCATCTTAAACTTGGTAACAAGATTATTACACTTGAACTTAATTTATGTATAGTTTTGCACCTTATTAAGGTTGCGGCAAATATTTGCACTGAAATTTGGTACAATGTAATGATATTATGGATTAAAAATAAGCCGATTTTTTTTGAATTTGTATACATATCGCAAATTAACTCATAATTTCTTTTTAATTTATTGATATTTGTTTTTAATACAATGTTTATTTTAGATACTTAATATCAATATAGCTGAAATATTTTACAGATATTTATGTAAATACTCCAAAGAAAAAAACTTATCTCTTTATAATAACTTGCATGTCTATAAACAAACAAACATTCCTGCGTTTATAGCAGTTCATAATTTAAAATCATTTCCTCTATTTTTTGATTTTGTATTATAATTTGGAGAATTATTTGAATATTTTAGCAGATGACGCTTTATATTTCTGACTTTGAGAGACAAGAACTCATACAGTGTAGAGTTGAAGCATTTTTAAGGTACATAGATTTTGAACTATATTCATTAATGCAGTCTAACAAGCTATTGAAATATACCATAACACTCGACGATATAACAGCACTTCTGATAGCTACTAAGTCAAATTCACGGTATATCAAAATACCCTGTCCTTTAACAAAGTCATTTAACTCAAACATTGTTAGGTATCTTGCACAAATAATTATGTTTAACAACGTATACGATAGATATATATGGTTAACTTTTAAAGTAGTATGCTCTTACCCCATATTTTTTTAGTTTTATATAGCAAAAATATTATGTGCAAAAGTATTATTTAAAACTATATATTATTGATAACATAGGTGAGTATTTATGTATTTGCAGAATATACACTGTAAAAAACGAGTATTCAAATATCATTAAACTGTCTTCGTTTATGACGAAACCGTGTTTTGGTGCATGCTCCATAAAAAACTTTCATCAAGATGACGAAATTAAGCCAATTCTTTGAAGAAACAAATTTCTACAAAAGTAAAGAAATATTTCTTAGTAATTCAAAATTAAAAAGTAAAAATATATACTATAAGGCACTAGTAATGTTTTATGGTATCTAACGGGTGGTATTGTGGATCACTTTTTCGTGAGTACCATATAGGCAGATCAAGGTCAACAGAGAGATAAATTACATCCATGCAAAGAAATGGGAACCGAACCCGGAATCTACAGTTTAAGTCTTCATCTTTGCTGACAATCTATAATAATGCACTTCAATGAGGTTCAGAGTTGTGGAAACATTTTATTCATATAGAGTTCGCCTTTCGTCACAATTTGAGAGATTTCATGGCGAAATTCTTTTCAAAATTAACGAATTACAGCTCAAGCATTAATGAGTAGCTAGAAATGAGAGTATTATTACTGAGAGTGTAGTTTCTAGGTAATACAACCATTAAATAAAATGATTGTTATACAATTATAATACATATACCTTTTCATAAATGCATTATTTCAGGAAAAGGAACTAAAATAATTTTAGTTTCAACTTTGTAGAGTTTTTAAATACTTTTGTTTTCATGCATTTTATTTTAACATCTAGATTCAGATCTCATCGAATATTTACATGCCTGGTCGGACATGTAAAGATTTAATCATCTAACGTAAAATACCGATTAAATTTCCACAAACTGTTTACGAAAATGGAGCATGCAAACAGTTTGCTCCTAATAATGCTCTGCTTTACTCCATCATTTCCTATTCATGTAAAACAGCCAATGAACAATACAAAACATTATTATCATTGCTTATTCGTGATTATTATTTCATTGTAAATAATTCCTAACTCTTCTTTAAACTTATTGCTTCTTATTTATATTTAAAACAAAGGTGCTGATACCGGTGTACAATGCTAATTTTGGAAATATTAATAAGTACTCTCTAATGTCTTCATTACTATGCTCTAAATAAAATAACAATTTTGAAATAAAAAAAATTAAGATTTTTAAAGAGCTACAATGAAAAATGATTTAAAAAAACTGCTCAGAAGATATTTTAGTTTTTTGAGGAAAAGATATTATGATGTTAAAATGGTTCGTATATTTATAAAAAAATAGCAATCGAAACATTACGCTTCTTAATATGAACTGTTACAGTGTAATTCTAAAACATTAATGAGACCATTTGTGCAAGATATGTTTTGTGCAAGACATGCATGGTACGGCAAGAATAAAACGTAAGTTTTTTTTTAGTCCTGAAAGATATTAATGAGAAAGGAAATGTCAAATCACCAAAAACATGAATTTCAGATCTACACAACATTATTCAAGATCAGTTAGACAACCTATATTACTCCTGCAATTTAAAGGGCAATTTAAACACTAACATCAGAAAAATAACAAATAAAGTCAGCAAGAAAGCTTATTATCTAAAAGATAAGAAAACATAAATAATTGCTTACATAAACAAGCACAAAACATATGATAATATCAGTCTAAATAATAACTCTTTTCTGAAAAAAAAATGTTTACATATTTGTCTTTATTTTTTTATTATTTCAGAGATGAGGAAGTATTAAAGAATATTTAAAGAAAAAAGATAAAAACTCTTTCAAGCTCATAATTTATTTAACAAATTTATATGAAAAATGCATCTTGTTACGAAATCCCAAATTCCCAGTCTTTAATGTAATCATATTAAAACTTCTAAAGATATTGACAGCAACCTCTAATAAACGTGTTTCTGATTCGGGAAAAATTGCAATGAATTATTGTATATTTAGAATTACGAAAATAAATTGGTTTAGATATTTGAGTTCAATGGTCCACAATTCTTTGATGAAAAGATTTAAAAACAGTCCCCACAGAATTTTGAAAAATAAGCTTTAAAACATGGGACACATTTTCTTTTAAATAGATTTATTTTTCCTGTTGTAAAATATCGAAAATTATTAATGTAGGAACGAATTTCTTTAAACTTTGAATGCGATTAATGTTTATGTTTTTCTCTATAAATCGATAAAGGAACAGATTCTTAAATATTGTGTCCTTGGTATTTATAAAATATGTTGCATAAATATTCTTTTGCAAATAATTCCAAATAAATATTATAAATTCTTGAAAATTTTCCCTGGTTGTTAGTTTTAAGCATCTTGATTTAGTGTGAATTCTTTATTTATGATAGTTTTAATTAAATTTGATTGGAATGCACTCGTATTAATGCTGGCATATTATAAATGAATGGGTTATAGTTTTTTCCTTCCTTTTTTAGTACCTTTTAAATACTTTTTCAATTTCGACGGAAAATAGTCCTCTTACATAATATATGCAGAAAAATTCATTTTTCGTATATTAATAACTGCATAAAATATTACTTGCTAAAAATATAGGGAAAATGACTGCAATTCAATTTTTCATGAAAGTAGACAGCATCTTAAAATGATTAGAATTGAAGCATTGCTTCATCACCTGCATTTTATTTTTAGAACGTAAAAATAATTACTCAGGAATTGAAACAAAATGTCAAAAAATAGTATAGATCAAAAATGATATGGTTTAGCTTTAGCAAAAATTAGAATAAAAAATGAACAAACCCATTCAGTACTTAAAATATAAAGAGGGCAAACATTTTCTGAACTATTTTAAATGGGCTTTTAATGTAATATTTTTGATAATTTGTTTTTTTGTAGTTTTACTAGTTTTTTCAAAACAAACACGCTATTAAATCAATTTTATTTGTTTTATTTAAATTGTTTTTAATTAATCTATTTTTATTTTATTCACCTAATATATATTATTTATTTATTCATTTATTTTAACTTTAGCTAAATAACTGAAATCACATTCCCCATAGACTCATAAGATTTAATACTTCGCAGTAACTTTATAAAAAACCAGTTTACTTTATGTTTTCAATTAAATTTTATTACAGTTTTCATCAGAAAACTATAATTCAAAATAAATTCGTTCGAGTTTCAAAAATACATATTTTTACAATTTTTTGAACTCGCCTCGAATAAAAATATCTCGTAATTTGAGCAACTGTAAGCCGTACTCAATACTTAAGCTTACCCAATTCCATAAGTATAGTGTTTAATAAACGTCATAAAATATTTATATATAACACTTTTACGAGTTTGGAAGCAAGAGGTAAAACTTTATTGGCAATTATGATAATTCGTAGCTGCTTTACGATGCCACAGACGTGTGTGAATGCGTGCAAGAATTAGACTTATAAAACTTTATTTCTGAGTCCCGAGATGCTTTTCCTTAAAATCAGTGTTAATAACTCACCCCATGTTCCCTTTGCTCTAAAATTTATTTGCTATAAAAGTGTATTGTAGCATACAAAAACGCAATTAAAGAATATTTCTGTAATAGTTAACTGAAATCTAAGCCTATTCTACCGAGAATATCACGTAATTATTGAGGAAATGTAAGATTTATTCTAAATTAATTCGGGGTAAGAACTGTGATAATGTACTTTTGTTTTGGTTCCTGGGGTATTATGATCATAAGTTGCAATTCACGAAATACTAAGTTAGCTGAAAATATTTTTTTGACCCTTGGATGCAGATAGGACACCAGTGTCCCTTTTATACACATTTTTATGACGCTCTAATAACACGTTAAAATATATTTTGATATTTTTAATTAACAATACAATTTTATAGATGTTAAAAAATATGTTAGATTATCGGAAGTATATTTGTTATAAATATAAAATCCAAAAAAAAGTAGTTTGAGTTTTTTTCATTATTATGCAAATATTAATTAATAATTGTATTTTTTCAAATGAAATAGATTTCTCAATGGTCAATAACTATTTCTCTTTGATCTAAATAACTTCAAATATAGCAAATTTTAAAAATTATTGTTTGAAACCGAGTCGTGCTTAGAAGATGTTGCCTTTAACACAAAAAAAAAAGACACTGGTGTTTGATGCTGCATATATATATATATATATATGCATATATATATATATATATATATATATATATATATATATATATCATAATAGATAAATAAAGAAGGGACAAAAATAAAGAAATGGAGAAATATATATATATATATATATATGGAAACAAAACAGTCAATGCATAGGTGCAAAAGGAAGAGAATGCCATAATTCTGAATAGTATTCAGGTGAATGTATTTGCAGAAGACAGCATAGATTGTAAGCGAAGCACACTTACTACATCAGAACAAAATATTAGCAGACCTGCTAAGGAATTATTCTACATGATGTGAAACTTGGCAGGTGGCATGCCTATTTTTTTACGCTTGTGATTTTGCTGTCTTCAATGCTTGGGTAGTTTTCAAGACATTTTTCGTCATCCGAATTAAGCATTGTGAGTTCCTTCTTCAGCTGCTTGAAAAACTACTAAAAATTGCCTCAGATAGCTCCCAATTCATAAAATGCCATCTCTGAAATGAAAGAAGCACTAATTTTAACATTGCAAGTGTTTTAATAAAATTTCTGATAGCTATGAGATATGTTAGAAGCAAATTTGTTCTTATATTGTTGTCAATTTTTACGTCACGCGGATATAATATATGACTCCGGTATTGCTTAATTAATCTTGGAACTTCAACATTTTTAAACATGTATGCCAATGTGTATTGTTTATATTCGTATGTTTTCTTTATTTTCATATGACTTTTGTCAATCCAAAGAATAATTTGGTGTACAATATTTCACTGTATTGTCATATTGTCATTACGTTAATAAAAATATTAAAAAAATATTATCAATAAAAAGTTTTATTTATTGTATTTTTAACAATATCTGCCAATAAAAAATATATTTAAAATAAAATTATTTCTCATGTGGGCTTAAAGGACCCCAAAAGGCGGTTCGAGGTAAGACCAAAATTCAGTTGTTCTAGTGTTAAAGTATTTCTATTCTAAAATATCCTAAAACATGATATTCCGTTGATCTCATTTCAATCACATCAAAAATTATTACAAGCATGTCATGTAATAAATTCAATTTATCAAAAACCTAATAATTCATAAAATATTGATTTCTCATTTTCCGCTCTCAATAATAGAAGTATATGACTAGATTATTTAATCATTCGCTAAATTTATTCAATATACGGCGCGGAAAGAATTGACCAAAAAAAAAGCAATCTTAATTTTTCATAGCAATTCAGAATTTCATATCATACAGTTGAGAATCTCAGCATTAATTTAACTGCCCCACGGCTGTCAAATTCAGGAAGATAGGACGAGGAGAAAATATATGATGTTTCATCCATAAATGACATAAATTTGATGTATGACAACGCCTTAGATGTAAAGTGCGCTGTATGATGGTAAATGGGTGAGGCCAAAGATTTATCTTGGCGCACTATCTTACACTAAAACAAATTCCGCGTCGTAAAATATTTATTGTCTTTTACCATTCCAAATGGTATATGCTTTCTGTGATAGTGTTATTTTTGCATTTTATTTTGTTTTGCTTATATATTTTATAACTCTCGCGTGTTATGAATGTAAAGTTTATTTAAAAATGTATAGAAGCTTTTATATAACAGAAATATATGCACGATTAAGTTTTACTATAAACTCAAAACACATCTTTGCGTAGATATATTGGATGTAGTTTAATTAATTGATTGTTTTCAATAATTAATTGATTGTTTTTGATAATATTTTTAAGAACAGAGGATATTAAAGATCACAAATGATGAACATTTTTCGATAAGAGTGTAAGTGAAGATTGAACAACACAGTAGAGTCCTGAAAAATTGACTGAATTTTGCAACGTTTGTTGTAAACTATATGCATTTTTTTCCTCATTGAACAGATTTTAAACATTATTTTATCATCTTACAAATACCAAAATAAAAAAGAAATAGCGCTTGTGTAATACAATGTTTATAGCTTGATTTCTAAATTATTCATAACTTGCTGGAAATATAAATTAAAAACATCCTCCAAACTGATTCAGTTTCGACTTTTTTAAAACTATATGAATGTAGTTTTTGTTGCATGTAGGATTTTTAAAAAATATCTTTTGTTTCCAAAATGGCAATGTTTTGAAAACAAAATCAAAATATAGCAGGAAATAAGTCACATAATTTGAAATTACTCAAAACCCGTCAGGAAATTAAAAAATATTTGCGTACAACGAAAACGATATTTATTGTGAACATTCTTTCAAAATTTGTAAGTTAGAAAGTTGTACTAGTTAGAAATATAATATGTACGAGAAACATAGTTTTAAGTGAATTGTGTTTAAAGTTTCGGGATCAGTAATCCATGTAAATATATGAAATTTGGAAACTAACTATAATCTATCAATACCAGGTCCATAAGATGCCTTTTCTGCAGTCTCAAGTTTTATTTTAGCCTTTTTTCTTATCGATATATGATCATTTATCGCCTCATATGTTTTTAGTGTAATAGGTGAAATTCTACGATCTTCTACATTTTGAGCATATTTTTTGTTGGTAGGCCTAGACTTCACACTAATTCCTCTAAAATAGTCCTTTGCAACATTCATTAAATTTAGTACAGCTAAATAAGCTGAAATTTCAAATATTTATATTGCGAGTGCCATTCTTACAAAATTTAAACAATATATTTCGGTCGTTTTCCATTAATCGACTGAGCTTTTTTTTTTTAATTTTAAACCCAAAAATTTCACAGAGTAACTATTCGTTGTTTAGTTTTTAACTGTCTTCAAACGGAAATTGAATAAGCAGTGTTTCAAAAGTATTCCAGTTGAACTAAGGCGAAATATCCGAAAAACAGGCATCCTTCTGTGGTCGAAAAAAATATAAAATTTGGGGGAAATAATGTCAGATATTTTTAGTTTTCTATAGTTTACTTTAACCATATGAGCTTCTTCTGATGGGAGGGCACTATTGTCAATCTTACTTCCTAAAAAATCATATAATGTTACCCAAAATTGAATAAGCAGTGTTTCAAAAGTACACCACTTGAACTAAAGCCAAATATCCTAAAAGAAGGCATCCTTTGTGGTCAGAAAAAATATAAACTTTGGGAGAAAAAATTTCACATATTTTTAGTTTTCTATAGTTTACTTTAACCATATGAGCTTCTTCTGATGGGAGGGCACTATTGTCAATCTTACTTCCTAAAAAATCATATAATGGTATCCAAAATAGAATAAGCAGTGTTTCAAAAGTACACCACTTGAACTAAAGCCAAATATCCTAAAAGCAGGCATCCTTTGTGGCCAGAAAAAATATAAAATTTGGGGGAAATAATGTCAGATATTTTTAGTTTTCTATAGTTTACTTTAACCATATGAGCTTCTTCAAATGGGAGGGCACTATTGTCAATCTTACTTCCCAAAAAATCATATAATGGTACCCAAAATTGAATAAGCAGTGTTTTAAAAATATACCACTTGAACTAAAGCCAAATATCCTAAAAGAAGGCATCCTTTGTGGTCAGAAAAAATATAAACTTTGGGAGAAAAAATGTCACATATTTTTAGTTTTCTATAGTTTACTTTAACCATATGAGCTTCTTCAAATGGGAGGGCACTATTGTCAATCTTACTTCCTAAAAAAATCATATAATGGTACCCAAAATCATATAAAATATGGTTTTGGGTGTCATCCTAATTCCACCTATAATAATCGCTAGCATTGGGACCGTATTTTTGTTATGTGCCCAGTGTAGGTTAGTGAAATAAGATAAATTTACATGTACAATGCACCCTAAAAAGAACCACTCTGAATAACCTTTGATTTAATGATCGGGGTCTTCGCATTTTAGTGCTCATTATTAATAGTTTTGTGAGGTTGACCTCAACTATGCTAATTAATCAATGCAGAGGATATTTTAAGCTACGAAATCAGGCTAAAAAACGAACTTTCTCTTAAAAAACAACCCTTTTTTTCAAGTTGATACGGATTTCTGACCCCCGAACTATAAGGGGTAGCGGCAATATGGGAAAGATGGTTCCTATAGTTTGGCCAGGAGAGCAATCCAAAGTTTGGACCCCCTTAATGTTAATTTTACTTTTTGCGTATCTCGACATACATTTGAACAATTGAAACTCTTTCGCACACAATTATGGTTGGTTGGTACGAATGCCACTTGCCACACGGGCAAGCCTGCTTTTTGAAACGGAGCAAATTTAAGGTAGAGTGTGCGATTCCTGTGCTTCAGTGGCGCCATCTATGGCCAAGAATTCGACTACAGTCAATCATACGTCACACCTGTTTATAAGGCGGACCCATTCATACATTCCATTCATTCATTCATCCACAGATCGTAATTTTGACCTGATCTAGAGAGCGATCGATCTCCAATCCAGTACCCCCAGAGGTATTGATTTGTTATGGGAACATGGAGAACTTTTGCGATTCGATAGATTTAACGTGCATCAGTCTCCAACTACAAGGAGAGTCTTCGGCTGGTGGGATTCAAACCCACGAACTCTCGGACATGTGGCCCAGCGCCCTACCGACCAGGCTATCCCAGCTCACACAATTATAACAAATACGATAAAATACGATAAAAATGAGGAATACGATAAAAACTGGAACGGTATTATTTTGAAAGTTAATTCCTTATTATCATATTTACTTTATGCAAGGGATTACTTTACGTAATACAATTAAATTTAGTTACCGAGTGTTATTTAAAAGTATAGTATGAATTGATGCAGCTTTATTGTGATATTAAATTTTGTAGCGGAGCTGAAAATTTTTCAAACTTGATGATCAATATTTTACTTTGGAAACAAAGTATGAAATTCAGTTGATAAGCGCTATGAGCATGATTTTGTTGTTTCAGAAAGTCTCCCTTCTGAACTGGAATTTATTTGCTTATAATCGCTTCTCAATAAACTATTTATTTATTATAGTTCTCCTTACTCTATCATCAAGAATTTCTAACCTGCAGGAACAAATCTTTTATTCAAAGAACTTAACTAGTAAGTATAAACTATTCACTAAAACGGATAGTTAGATTCAAGATATGCATCGAAATGTGATTTCAGTAATTATTACTAAATTCATTCTTTACTAATTCTTTATTTGCCTCATTAATTCAGCTAAGTATGTCCAATACTAAATATATAACAGAAATATATATTTTAGGATTATAGTATATCTTATAGTCAAAGGATAACAAATATTTTACTAAAAGGCTTGTATTAAAAATTATACATCCAAAACATGATTATCAGTGAAGAGCATCTTTTACTAAGAAGACACTCACAAAGATTATTAAGTTGCTTAATTGCATGTATAATTAACCTCTTCAAGCACTTTGTCTAGAGAACATCTTTATGTACTTCTTTGAGAGAATGTTTGTAAAAGGATATTTAAATTAATCGATCGATAGAACTATATAATGATGCAATAATATATCTAAGAGGCATTGTTTTAAATTTGATTAAATTTAAGTAGGTTTAGAATTTATCTAGAAAAGAAAAAAAAAGACATTTTCTAAAATGAATAACAATTGAATTTGGAAATATTAAGGCTTAGTCAAATAAAAAATTAAAGCAAAATTAGTTTTATTATTTTTTTTATCCAGTCAAAATTATTTTAAACTTAATTTTACCTAGTTTAATTATGATGATTAACTTATAAATTTTTATTGAAGATAGTATTTCGCTGTTGAAAGGTATAGTGAAGTTAAAAAAAAGTAAGGAAATAATATTGAGTATAAGAAACGTAGGCGAAATGAGAAGTAAGCAAAAGAAAGATAATTTTAATGGAAAGGGACGTAAATTCGAAGATTCCATGAATTAAAAACTAGCATTTAATACTGTGTTTGTCTCTTTAAAACCATTCTAAAATTAGGAATAAAACTTTTTTTAAATCAGGGAAGATATCTTATTTCTTTCCAAAAGAGAAGAATGCATGAAAACTTCAGTTGCTTGATTTCTAACCCAGTGTTAAAATTAAATATACACAAATAAAAAGTATTTTGCATTAAGTATTTTCATGAAGTTTTTGCATTATACATTTTTTGAAGTGTTGTGTCGATATATTAATATAGAGCCATAAGCGATCGTAATTTTAACCAAGAGAATTTTAAATGTTGTGTCGACACATTAATTTGAAAATATAGGTGATCAAAATTTTTGCTAATCAAATTATAAATATTGTGTCGACGCATTAATCTGAAACCATAAACGATAGAAGTTTTAACCAAGCAATGAACATTATGAAACTGTACTTTTAAGTAGTAGGTATGGGAAACTTACATTAAAAGTAAATACGAAGATTTTTGTTCTTGAAAAACACAAATCCACTGATTGAAAAAGCAAGACAAATTAATTTTTGCTCTCACTTACAAAAAAAAATATATTTTAATTTTAAGTTCAGAATCTTTCAATCCTATTTTAAAACTCGCACATTACAATATTACTATTGCTGGAAAGAGGGTACCACAAATCGGATAAGATAAGTAAAGCGGTAAAATAATGGGACTTAAAAGATCTTTATGGAACTTGACAACAGTTTAAAGTGATCCAAATATGGATATTAATTCATCATTTAAGATATTAAGACTTTAATACTTTAATTTCTTCATCAATAATTATGGTTTTACCTCAACAAACATATATATATATAGTTAGTAATTTTTCGAAGCAATTTATTTATAAATTACAATTTTTATTTTGGTAAGCCGTCCCCGCAAAATTAAAAAATAAAGTTTGAAAATTTATGATATGTTTTTCAGAACAAATTGTCAGCTTCAAATGTAACTCAAATATAAATTTTAAAATTTTTTATTTCGAAATATTTTCTCATCTATATCAATAATAGAGTTAAATATGTTTTGAACAAAAGTCTTAAAAAAATTTAAAAAGTCAATGAAGTGGAACCAAATATATTGTTTAATATTGAATTTTTACAGAAAAATTCTGAATGTTCCTACTTAAAGCTTGATAAAAATAACAAATTCACACTTAGGCCTTAGGTTTTAGTTCAAAATATCTCTAATATTATACAAATTCCACATACAAAATTTCAATATATTTTATAATAATTATTTTTGGAATGCATATTAGTGTAAGGAATTTTTCTCAAAATCATTGATCATCAGAAAATGCACGAAAAATCTGAAGTATAAGAAAATTGCGAGGAAGAAAAATATAATTCGAAAATTAGGTTCTGAAAATGAATTTTATTTATCTTAGGAATTTAACTTATTCTACTAGAAAAAAGGTTAAAATACTCAAGGCATAAACAAGAAATCATTTTAGTTTCCTTTTCAGGTGTTTACCTCAGGTTTTGGTTCTGACTGTCAGCAGCCGAACAATCTATTATAATTTTCTTTCTAAAACGCAGAGATCAAAAATTTAAAGCGTTTTGGAAAGCTAAAGAATTAAAGTTCAAAAATAGGTAATAAACCATGATGGCTAAAGGGATAGAAGCGTTCGTTTCCCAGTGAGGTAAACTGGGTTCTAATCCCGGCGATGTCTGGTTGATTAGAATTTCGCACCCGGCTCGCAACGACCACAATACTGACGTAAAATCGGATCTTCCCCTTGCCGACAGGCTAACCGTGGGAGATATCGCGGTAACACAAATGCGGGTTAGTTCCATCAAAAGAAAGTCCTCCTCGATAGAAAATTTCTCCCAATACTTGATCCAATATTTCTTTTGTCTTCTGGATTGAATTGCTCAAAATTACATGGCTAAGAAGTTGAACATTGGTTGTCAAAACTCAAACTTGTAATATGAATATTTTATGAATATTAATAAAAAATAAATCGAACTTTTCACCGAAATCACCGATTTTCACCCAGACGAATATCTTAAGACTGAATTTTGAATGTATATTTTTGTTCAATAGTTTTTAAAATCATTTGCTTTTTCATCGCAATTCAATATTCTCATCAGTTATCATTTTTTCCTAAAAATATATATTTTTTCTAAAAATAGTTTAATTATAAGCATTGTGTTCTACACACGAAAAACTTAATCATTTAACAAATATAATTTTTATTTTCAATGCACTTTAAAATAATTGATTACATTTTCTGTAAAAAGTACTTTTTTTCTAAAGAATCTCTTTACAAAAATGAAATATCGCACCGCTTACATCTCGTCATAAAAACTGCGTTTCCTCCCATTTCCAAATCTAAATTTGCTATTCTTCAATCTACTTTCGTAACGTTCTCTCCACGAACGCTGATCTATTGTTAGAAAGAAAGAATCAATAATCATGAACAAAATGAAACATTGCAGAAATGTTACGGTAAGGATGTGCATTTTTCTATAGAAAAGAATGATTGATGATGTTCGGTAAGTGAGGTCGGTACCCCCAAATTCAGCAGAGAACAAGTATATTCGGGAATACTGAGTTTTGCCTCATTAGACAGTAATTGCTGCACTGACCCATAAAACTAATTAAGAGATGGGAGAATGTTCCCTATATACCGCATCTTATCTAAATGAATGGAACTGAACTGGAAACTGAGTATATAGAACTTTTATGTACTGAATTTCACAGAATACGGCGTAAATTTAGAATCTTATGTGCGTTTAACTTAAGATGGGGAGATTTTGAAAGTATTTTGTTCTTTTATTAACCAGTTGGAAATAGAGAGAAAATATCGGGAGTTTCCGTTTTGAAACTTTTTAATAGCCAAAGAATGACAATTAGTATTATATTCTTCTGAATCAGAGTTTTCATTTTGAAAAATTTTTACAATCAAAGAATGCCGATGAATATTTAATTTTTCTGAATGTTCACAAAAAATGACAGAGCACTTGAAAATCCATAGGCACCTAAAGTTTTTATTTATTTATTTATTTTTTTTTTTTGAAAAAGGAAAAGAGTAGCGAAATATATATATTTTTTTAATTTCGACGATATTAATTTTCTGGAGGAAGTGACGATAATTACTTTGTCACTTTGACGAAATTTTTACTCGAATCACATACCATGTAACATTTTGGGCAAAAGCGTAGAAAGTTTTGTGATATTTGATTATCCATTTTTAACAGTGTGGTAGGGCACGAATTCGGCATAACAGGGAATAGACTTAACGTAATACGGGGGAAAAAATTACTAATTTTCATACGGGAAATTTCTGCTCGGCAAAAAGAAAAGTAAATTTACATCCTATCTGTTAAAAATTACATAAAACAAAAAAAGCAAATAAACATGGTAAATATGCTACCATTGATACAGATTGTACTTGTTAAGCATGATTTTTTTCGCTTTCAAATAAGAAAAAATTCAGTTGCAAATCACCAACACACATGACATTTTGATATTGTTTTCTTCTTCCACCAAATTAAGTTCTTCTAGATGTTACATTAAGAAAACAATGATCTTCCTGTAGTTTCTCAGACTTGTTTTATAAAGTTGAAGTCACGATTCTGTGGCTTAAACTATAAAAAGTTTTTTTACTCACTTTAGTTCTGTGTTAACCGAGTTTCATAATGGTAAAAATTCTCGGTTACAGACTCAAAGATTCCTAGTTCAATTCCTGACGGTGGCAATCGTACAACTGTTTCGCAACCACACACTGATAATCACACACAATGCATGCGTAACTTTCTCAACACTCAACACATGGCAGCTCAGCCTATATGAATTTTTTCAACGTTACACTTTGAAACGGTAAAAACACTCGGGTACGAACCCATAGATTCCTAGTTCAATCCCAAATTGTGGCCATCATACAACTCTTCCGCAACCACACACTGATAATTACACACAATGCATGCGTAACTTTTTCAACACTCAACAGATAGCAGCTCAGCCTATATGAATTTTTTCAACGTTACACTTTGAAACGGTAAAAACACTCGGGTACGAACCCATAGATTCCTAATTCAATCCCAAATTGTGGCCAGCATACAACTCTTTCGCAACCACACACTGATATTCACACACAATATATGCGTAACTTTCTCAACACTCAACAGATGAAAGCTCAGCCTATATGAACTTTTTCAACGTTACACTTTGAAACGGTAAAATCAATCGGGAACGAACCCAAAGAACCATAGTTCAATCCCAAATTGTGGCCAGCATATAACTCTTCCGCAACCACACACTGATAATCACACACAATGCATGCGTAACATACTCGGCACTCAACAGATGGCAGCTCTGTACAGCATCAACTTGTTTAACGTTACACTTTGAAACGGTAAAAACACTCGGGTACGAGCCCATAGATTCCTAGTTCAATCCCAAATTGTGGCCAACATACAACTCTTCCGCAACCACACACTGATAATCACACAATGCATACGTAACATACTCGGCACTCAACAGATGGCAGCTCTGTACTGCATCAAATTGTTCAACACACTCCGGAACGGACATAGATATTCCTAGTTCAATCCCAGATGGTAGGCATCGCACTATTCTTCCACAATCACACATTGATATTCACAGTCAATGCATACGCAACTTTCTCGATACTACACAGGTGGCAGCTCAGTACTACATCAAATTGTTCAAGACTACACTTTGAAACGGTAAGCCCACTCGGTTACGGACTCAGAGATTCTTAGTACCAACGGTAAACACATTCGCCCGGATCACTAAAACTGTCTATTAAGTAGAGAGAATCTCAGTATTGCTTTTCTGCCAACTGTTTTTTCAATAGCATGCAGAAATCACTGGCGGTATTTTGACCACAGTGTTTCTGCAATTATAAAAGGATATATTCTTCATTATTTTTCTTTTTTCCCTTTATTTAAATTTCTATCCAAACCATTAATAAGATTTATTTCAATTTCAAGTTCGCTTTAATATCTTTGCTCATACTTTAAATATCTAGACCTTCACTGAATCATTTTGCAATACAGTTAAGAGTTACAGTTCATTTTGCTTCTCTATTTTATTTATATTTATATTTTTTTCGGTATTTCATCTTTTGTTATTTTACATTTTTATCCGATGGTTCTTTCCTTGAATATATTTTATTCACAATTTTTATAACCTTCCCGCAATGAAATGTAGTTAATGCTAAATGTAACATTTAAAATTATACACTTTCCTTAATGATTCGGATGTTATGAGTCATTGTCGATGGAGAAAATTACTTTACAGATTCCCACCATTATATTCATACACACTAATAATTCGAAACATTCTTTTGTGTTTTTTTTATTCAATCTATGCACAACTTTAGCATACAAAATATGTTTTTCAGAGAAAAAAAATAGATTAAAGCATTGCATCTCTGTGACACTTGCAAAGGAAAATATTAATGATTCAGATGTTGTAAGTCAATAACGGATATACAGCACTCATATATATTGCATATGTATACATAATTTCACAAAATCAAATTCATATATATTATTGTTTAAAAAAAATGTTTTGCTTTTTTTATCATAACTATGCACAACTTTAAAGTACAAAAATGCATTCCAGAAAAATTTATGAAAGCATATGCAGCTCTACGATACTTTCAAAGGAAAATGTTAAGTTCTAAAAACATTTTTACATGTATTTTATATCCATGTGTTTGAAATAACGTATAGCGAATCTAGATTCATGCTCTTTTTCGAAAATATCTAGATTTACTTTTCATAATAAGATTCCTCCATCTTTTCATAATAAGATCATACTTTTCATAATAAGATCCAGACTATATAATCGATAGTAGGCAAATATTACCATACTGAGAGAATTTGAAAATAATCTCGCTGTCGAAAATGAATTAACTTAAGTTTAATGCCAGCGAGAGTGCAATTTCCGTCTCAAAAATCACGTTCCAAGATGATGACATTCTTTGGAATGCTAACTTAGAAAATTTATAATTCGATAAGCTCCCAATGTTTTTAAGTTTTGGTTAGTTCTTGACTTTACCGTTTCATGGTTTTTCGCTGTAATGCTTTACAGTACGCAAAATAAAAAAAACTGACCACCCTGAATAACTTTGGAGCTAATCTTCAAGTTCAAATACTCAAGCTTAAAGATTTAAGGGAGTGACCTCAAATATGCTAATTAGTGCAGATGATATTTTAAAATAGGACAGAAAAACGTATTTTTTCTGAATATGCATACTTTTTTTTCTAACTCCCAAAAGGTAAGAGGTAGCCGCAGTCAGGGAAATATGGTCCTCATAAGTTGGTCAAAAGTTTGGACCTGTTAATGTTAATTGCATTTTTTGGACCTGTTAATGTTAATGTTAATTTCATTTTTCGTGTATTTCGCATATTTTGAGAAATTTATAAGCGAAACGAAATATTTTTGTGCACAATTTTTGAAATTCGTTTATCCAAAGATAATTCCATGCAAAAAATAGGCTTACGTAAATATTTTTTTTATTATTTTATTCAATGATGGACAAAAAAAATTTTGAATTGTAAAGTAAACAATTTGTTACATCATTTTAAAAATACAATTTTACTTGGCAAAAAAAAAATTAAGAAAAATGGGATGAAATTTTTTTTTGAGAAATAGAATTTTAAAAATACATCCTCTTTGAAAGTCAATTTCTAAACAATTATTCGACAGTTTTCGCTCAAATTTTGTATTTTGCCTTATAAATTACATTCCCTAAAATGATGTAAAAAATTTGATACCTTACAATTCAAAACTTTTCCAGTATTATTAAGCGAAATAATAAAAAAAGATTAATATTTGCTAGCTTAAAGTTATATTTAGCAGGAATTACCTTTGAATAATTCAATTTTATATATGCGTACGAAACTTTTTCATATCGCTTCATAAGTTCTAGAATTATGACGAAATAAGCAAGAGATAAAATTAATCTCAAGGAGTCAAAATTTTAAACCGCTCTGTGACGAACTACGGGGACCATATTTTCCAGATTACGGCTAACCCCTATATTTTTTTTCCAGATATACAAATCCGTCGAAAAAAAGTTACGTTTATTCAGAAAAATAATGTTTTTGTGTCTGATTTCGTAACCTAAATTCTTCCGCATTAACTGATTAGCATACTTGAATACTTGATATACTACCTCCTGAGAACCTTAAAACGTGCAGATCTGATCATTAGATCAAAGGTTATTCAGGGTGGTTCGTTTTCATTTTGCACATTGCACCTTCAGATTTGCTCAATTGTCTGTTAATTAAAATAATCCGTTTTGAGGTACCTTCTATTTTAGTATTTCGTCCTTTTTCTCTTAACATCTGATTTTCTTTTCCTTTTTTCCTTTTTTCTCGGGTGTTACGATTTTCTTAATATATATCATACATGCAATTTGCTTCTGTACCTGTAATTAAATATAATCAATGACAAGTAAAGCTTTGTGAGAAAAATTAAAAATATAAATATCTATGTCATTTATAAAGAATATATTTTTCGACAAAAGAACGAAAATTACAGAGTTTACCTTAATAGCTCAGTTATATCTTTTATCGTGTTGTCGGTATAGGCTGAGTAGTTGTGTATTGTATAAACAGAAAATCTTAAAAAGCGTTTAAGCTTTTAAATTATCTATATTTTGTTTCAATAATCAGAATTCTGAATTTTTTTACCATAAAGGCCATTATCATACAGTACGGTAATTTTACCGCAATTTTTTTCTCTGTATAGGAACATTTATAATTAGAAATATATATATATATATATATATATATATATATTCTGTATATTCGATCTAAAATTATGTGCAATTTTTATGTATAAATACCTATTTTAAAAACTGTGAAAATGCCTTATAGTATTATAAATTTACTAAACGTGCAAAAATATATTGTAATATTTAAACTATTTATTTTATATATTTTTCGTTTTCTAAATAAGGCAAAACGAATAAAAATCATAACCTTTTTCGAAAATATCTAAAGTCACTCTTCATGATAAGTTAGTCCTTCATCCAAAACTTATTTGAAGGGTAGTAGACAAATATTTGCATACTGAGTGAACTTGAAAATAAACTTCCTCCCAAAAAATAAATCAACTTGAATCTGACTCCAGAGAAGGTTTAATTTCCGTCCCGCCAATCACGCGCCAAGATGACATTAAATGGAATACCAAAAAAAGGAAACTTGTATTTTGATAAGATTCCGTCGTATTGAGACTGTCTGAAAATGTAGTTAATATTTTGGACCGCATGATAAGCAATTTAGAGTTGATATTGCTCAATATTTTATTAATTTGTGAAGTTTTTAAATTACATTTTCACTTATCACAACTTGAAATAAGAAGTATATTCGAAGAAATTTTGAGATTATAGTTTTGTAACAGGAAATCGAGAACATAGTAAATATTTACAGAAATAAAACATGTCTACAATTTGTGATTAATTTAATAAATAAATCTTTATCTCGTTGATAATGATTTGGACTTCATACATGCTACTATATATTCACTTCAAAATTTTCAGTCTCAATTGATAATTTATTTTATTTCATTATCATTTTAATTCTTAGCTTGTTATTATTACTTTCAATTTATTTACCACAATAAAATTACCGAAAAATAATTTAGGTAAAAGTACCATAGAGTATGGTATTGACGTTTATTTCAAAAAAGAACGTAATTATGTTTAATAAAATCAAAATATTAGCCATTTAAATTATTCATTTGGTTATTTTTCTGTTCATTTTTGTTCATCACGTTTCACCGGAAACTTCTTTTTTTATAATTTCAGTTATTTTTAAAACCCATTCAGTAAAAAATGCAAAATTAAAATAACATTTAATAAAATAAATTGTTTTTATGCCAAGCTCTAAGGTATCATGGTAAAATTTTTCGGATATTATAAAACCATATTACTAATTTTTCCAAAATCATTATCTAACAGCTTTTGTAAAAATTATGAAGCTTTTTGATGTTCCCATAGAGCAAAAAATGCATTTAATTTTATCATATTCTAGTAGTTTTAACTATCAAATTTATAACAAATAACACTTTTTTTCCTCAAAGTAACCTCTGAAACAAGTCTCTTTATTACTTCAAGTGCTTTTGTTATTGACGCGGATTGTGTATGCATAAATTTGTTTTTACTAAGTTACATTTTGTAAAAATTGTTTACTGTTGCAATTTCCTCAACATTCAGTTTTTGTTTTTTGGCAGGCTCTGTTTATATAGTTTGTAAATTCTAGATTTGATTTCCGATAGAATAAGTTTCGAGATTTAGCGGGATTCTTTCAATAACGTAACCATTAAAATATTTATTTATCATTCACTATATTATAAATTCGTCATCCAGATGGTCAAGCTGTCAGCGTGCCCGACTACGAAGCCAATGGTTGTGGATTCGAATCCTGCTCAAGCCATGGATGCTTCTGTGTATTGTTCACTGTTGTGTGAGTGTGACTCATCCCATAAACGGGCACCTGTGGTAGTGGTGCTGGGATAATAGTGCCTCAGTGACTTAAGGTCTCAGGTGCCCAGCAGCTAACGCTAAAGAGCAGCACATTCGGTGTCTTCCGAGGCGAAGAGCAAGTGTTCCATACATATATATATATGTCAACTGATACTGTGACGACACAATGACGAAGACACAAAGTTATCACTATATGGACATGGATTTATTCCCCAATGGCTACTTGATGCATAACTAACTTTATATTAGTAAGTTTTGTCAATGAGAAGTTAAGGTAGCCGATTAGCAATATTGAATACAGTATCACCTACATAAAATTGGTATCGAAATTGAAGTTCCACGAGCTGCTTGGCGAAAAATTTGTAGCACGAGAACTTTTGAATGATAATAGCTTATTTATAATGCATTTTCTTTATCTTATTTATAATCCGCTTACATTATTCGTAATTAACTCAGGTGACGAAGTTTGTGCCGATTTTAGAATTTTAGAGACATAAGTCTGAAGAAATCTTAAACTGAAATAAATATCTGAAGGATCAAATAGATTTATTAGACGATAGATTTATTACATTGATCCTTGCGCACAATACAGTTAATAGTAGCATCCGATTACGTCCTTTATATTAAACGCAGTGCCAGCTAGGTGGCCTAGTGGTCAGCGTGCCTAAGTGCTACGCCAATAGCTGCGGATTTGAATCCTGCTTAGGGCATGGATGTTTCTATCTGTGTATTGTTCTCTGTTGTATATATATATATATATATATATATATATATATATATATATATATATATATATATATATATATATATATATATATATATATATATATATATATATATATATATATAGATAGATAGATAGATAGATAGATAGATAGATAGATAGATAGATAGATAGATAGATAGATAGATAGATAGATAGATAGATAGATAGATAGATAGATAGATAGATAGATAGATAGATAGATAGATAGATAGATAGATAGATAGATAGATAGATAGATAGATAGATAGATAGATAGATAGATAGATAGATAGATAGATAGATAGATAGATAGATAGATAGATAGATAGATAGATAGATAGATAGATAGATAGATAGATAGATAGATAGATAGATAGATAGATAGATAGATAGATAGATAGATAGATAGATAGATAGATAGATAGATAGATAGATAGATAGATAGATAGATAGATAGATAGATAGATAGATAGATAGATAGATAGATAGATAGATAGATAGATAGATAGATAGATAGATAGATAGATAGATAGATAGATAGATAGATAGATAGATAGATAGATAGATAGATAGATAGATAGATAGATAGATAGATAGATAGATAGATAGATAGATAGATAGATAGATAGATAGATAGATAGATAGATAGATAGATAGATAGATAGATAGATAGATAGATAGATAGATAGATAGATAGATAGATAGATAGATAGATAGATAGATAGATAGATAGATAGATAGATAGATAGATAGATAGATAGATAGATAGATAGATAGATAGATAGATAGATAGATAGATAGATAGATAGATAGATAGATAGATAGATAGATAGATAGATAGATAGATAGATAGATAGATAGATAGATAGATAGATAGATAGATAGATAGATAGATAGATAGATAGATAGATAGATAGATACATAGATAGATAGATACATAGATACATAGATACATAGATACATAGATAGATAGATAGATAGATACATAGATACATAGATAGATACATAGATAGATACATAGATACATAGATAGATACATAGATACATAGATAGATACATAGATACATAGATAGATACATAGATACATAGATAGATAGATAGATAAATATACGCAGTACAGCGGAATCCTGCTCTTATGTATTCAAGAATAGCAGTAAACTAAAATAAACCCAATATCTAGAATATAAATTTGAACACGTGGTTTATTACACCCTCCCTCCGTGTTTCAGAAAATTTTTAACATCATTACATCAAATTGGCACATTAATTACTAAATAAAATTTTTCAATATTTTTTTATCAATCTGCTTTCTAAGTATTCTATTAATAGAACCTCATGTCAAGTATCGAGAGTGCTATAAAATGAAGAAATAAATAATTTCCTATTTACTCCCTATCCAAAGGCAAAGTAATTGTAAAAATAAATAGAAGACTGGAAATATTACTCAAGGGGCCATTTCACTTGGTACGGCCAACCACGTCAGATACGTGGCAATGAAAAAGTTTCTGACCTTTGCCCTTGGGCAACTCCCGATTTCATCAGTTACCGTTGAGTTACTACCTAGTCCCTATTAAGGTAACTGTCATCGGTTCCACCATTGAACTGACCAATGCCCTTACAGCTCCCATGGGCTAAATGACAATAAATAACCAAACTCAAAGCCCCAAACAATGTTCGCGCAGCTTTATAGAGACTTTCTTTATTGAGGCTAAAGGATACAGATTACTGGCCCCTTTATTCCGAAAAGAGATTAGAAATAGCTACGGTCTGCAAGTATTTATTAAAGATTAAGAATGTGTTTACGTATGTGCATTAGAATTACCTAAAAGATTTTATGCTTGTTATTAGAAAGAACGTATTATTTGATAGCAAATCTTTGAGGGTTAAATTATTTTTTTTTTATTTGTAATTTTTACTCTAATTTACACGTTCTCTAATTTACACGTTTAAAAATTAAGTTCTAATTTAATTAGTTACAGTTTTAATTCATTTTTCACCTACTGATTTGTCTGATTATTTTAAATTGTAAAACTCAAATCGTATTTCTTGAAGAGGACTTTAAAATCATTTGAAAAGGTTTAAAGAAACACGAAGCATTTTCAATTTCGGAAATTAAAACGTTTCCTACAATTGAAGTTATAAAATTAACAGTTAGCTGAATTACTTCGTTCTTCTGCAATGCGCCAAGGTAATCGAAAAAGTCTGTTATTTTCTGCCAGTCTGTCAAGGGCATGGGGACCCAGTGGTCAGAGAATCCAACCCCCGTCCGGAGGGGCCTAGTTTCAACCCTCGACTCCGCTAAGACCTACAGATTACACGTGATATACGTACTCGCAAAATCTGTGGGATTAAATGTTCTGTGGTAGGCCACTGAGCAGAACCATGGGTACATAGATATGGAGTAATTTTCCTTCCCCTTTTTATCTATATCTAAATTGAGGAAGTTGCTTCGTGAATGAGTGGTGCTGCCACCTATACGGAGAGGGGATTAAACTAAGGTTTCTTCTCAAATTGTGGAACTTCCTTGACTTAATTCGCAAAAGGCCAATGGCTAGTAAGATTGGCTGGTCCAAGAATCATTAGGAACAACAACAATCTAGTCTGACCTCACATACTTTAATGTTAATTTATAAAATATAGACTATTTATCGTTTAATTACATTTATTCAAGCGGTTTTTAATAAGTCCAGAGTGCCGAAGTCTAATTGCAATTAGCCTTAGTATGGGTTTTTCAATAAGTCTAAGCAAATTTATTTTGAATAATTTGTTGAACATTGTCGCATTGAATTAGCCGTTATCGCATTAAAAGATACCAGAGACATTGGCTAAAAGCCGGATTTTTAAATTACCCTACCATATAGATTTTTAAAAAAAAAAAGTATTTCATCCTTAAATAAAAATAATCTTAACTAGAGTTCTTGTTAATTTTATAAATAATTTAATGGAGACATACTTCTTTTAAAAAAATTTAATGCAAATGTGCCAAGTATAATCAAAATTCTGTAAAAAATCAATTAAATTGCTTATGAGCTACGAAGAGAAATATTCAAAAGCAACGCTAATGCACTGTTTATTAATATTAAGGACTTTCAAATTGAAAAATAATGGTCATAAAATAGGTTGGCTGGTTACTTGCTATTATAACGAATCTGCTTTAATAAAATATTTTTCTTATTAAGCTAAAAGTACCTCAGCATTTTGAAGATATTAATATAATTCTCTTAATATTTATCTGAAAAAGAAAAATCATTAGGCACGCTACCTTTTTCAGGATTTAAGAGGATTAATATCCATTTTGTTAGAAGATTTTAATCTCATTTAAAGCTTTGTGATCCTGCTATTTTTCTTATAAAAATAAATTTCCTCAAAGTATTATCTTTTTTCCGAGAACATTAAGAGATAAGCACACGAAACTTTTATTCAAATTTTTCGATATAGATTATAAAGTAATAGTTTTTATTAAGCACATTTAAAGAGCTTAAAAAAGCTGGTTTTTAGTAACAAAAATCGTTTTAAGCCTATTTTCTTCTTTAAAAAAATAATGCTTCCTTGTTTAAGAATAAAATGTTATAGTGCATCTTTATTTTGCAAAAAAAATTTATGAATAATTCAGGTTGATTAATTTTTGTTATAACTTCAAGATTAAAAATACATTATCGAAAAATTATTTTTGAATACGTAATTTCATGTTTATACTTACAGTAAAAAAAGAATAACGGTTAACACAACTACAAATGTCAAGAGTTGAGAATATTTTTGTAGCATTCCATAATTTAATAAATAAATTTTGTTAAAGCAAAACACAAACATATAAACAACATTCTCCATGAAGTATTTTTTCTTATATCCTAATTATGGCTTTTTATTACTGATTAATATTAGCTTTTATTCATCCCAAACATATGTAAAACAGCTGTGAAAACAAAAACAATAAAATAGAATAAATTAAAATTTACAAAACTACGTTTCTTAATCAATCTTAGAAAACTATTCCAAAATCGTTTAAAGCATCAATTTTGGAACAAATTTCGCTTTCCTTTGCTTATTCCCCCCACGTCATTCAAAAGTGACTCGCCCAACATTTCTCAGTTCATGCATGGTAAGAAACAAATTTCTCCCTTTGACATTGTTTGAAAAAAAAATTATTGTTTTTAAATAAGTACCTATTCATTTACTTTTATTCCTTATTATATTTAACTTCGAGACTGCTGTTTGATTTTTGTCTAAAATTATTCGAAACTTTGAATTGGCGAAATATATTCTGTTGGCGAAATATATTCTGTTTCTGGTGGTCAGAAAACAGTTGAAACTTTTATTGTCGTTAGACAACGAATTCCGACTTTGTTATGCTAGCTTCGTTATGCTCACTAATTTGAAAATAGTCAATATTTTGACTGACAAAATTACTTCTCGAGTAGATATACGCCATTAATTCTTCTTGTAGTGGTCAAGAAACAATTGTAGCTGATATTGCCATCCGTCTCTAAGTCAGATATAGGTTTAAGTTCTTTAGGCAGCCAGAAAGTGGTTAGAAAATTAGTTTTAAGATCTCTCCCTCACAGATCTAAAAATTGACTTTTTAGAAACACACTAATAATTTAAATTATTCATCATTTTTTTACAATATTAGATATCAGTAGTGTCGATCACTGGTCTAGTGGTTACTGTAATGGACTTTGGGGGCAGTGGTTGTGGGTTCAAATCCCACCGTAGTCATGGATGTAACTTGCTTTCTCGCTGCATTCTATGTCCATTATTATATGTGAATGTAACCGGCCGTATAAACGAGTTTATGGTTGTATGACGTGGGCGACGCTACTCCATCGCCATGACTTAGCCATAGGTGCCCACTGGGTAACGGTAAGAATTGGAAATTCTGGCATTCCTGAGCGCAATGGAAAATAGG
This sequence comes from Parasteatoda tepidariorum, assembly GCF_982258835.1. Classification (NCBI taxonomy): domain Eukaryota; kingdom Metazoa; phylum Arthropoda; class Arachnida; order Araneae; family Theridiidae; genus Parasteatoda; species Parasteatoda tepidariorum. The sequence continues at coordinate 67,087,869 of NC_141764.1, forward strand.
CCCGAGTGCCAGCCATAAAAAAAAATATATACCAGTTGTTAGTAAACTACTTGGCTTAAAAAACTTATCCTGTAATAATTAATCTTTATCAAATTATTCTGTCGCTTATCTACTTATTTATCATAGTGGAAAAAGCCACAGAATAAGAAATTTATAAAATGTTACAATTATTAAAATATATCTACAACAATAACGTAACATAAATATCTTAAAACACAATAAAGCTGATTGCTTCACTTTATAGATACATCTGGCACTTTCTGAATTTAACCTGTCAAAAGCTTGGCGATAACTTTTGCAACTTGATTATGCGAAAACATCTCGAAAACGTCATATTTATAACTAGCGATAATTACGATTTCTAGGAAAACTTCAAGTTGTTTGGGAGTACAAATTTTCTCTGTCTTCCGGATGGTGGTTTGGTTGACAATGGAAATGGCGGAAATGATACTTTGAGAAAACTTTGACAGGTCACCGTGAAGGAATAAACTGCTTTTAAAGTCATATTAACCAAATCACTTGTATCAAAATGTTATTCCTTCTTGATTGCTAATTTAAGATTTATTCGGCGACGGAAGTTAAGAATTTCTGAGATGTGGATTACTTATTATTTAATGACTTCGGTTAAGTAATATGTCTTTTGTAAATATTTAATAAAATATGCATTTCTAAAAAAAGAAACCGTATTTAGATCATTTTATTTCTTTTATTGTCAATATAAAATTTTCTTTTTGAGTTTTATAAATAATAAGGATTTTTTAAATAATGAGCCATATTTTTGTAAATTATACGAGGATTTTAAGAAATGGTAAAAAATGGAGGAAAAAAAACGGATAATTATTTCAACGATTTATTTTCGTTTAATGTTAATATTGCATTTTCCACATGCGTTTTACAAATAATGAAAGTGTTTCAAATAAGTCAAATATTTTTGTAAACTTCTACGAAAATTTTATGAAATTCTAAAAGAAGAAAATATTTCTGTAAAAATTTCTTTAGATTTCATATTATTAGCATATAAAACGAAAAATGATTTTCAACTTGATCAGCACCAGCATTACGGAACTAGCTTTTTTTTAAAAACATAATTCGAGTTGAAATGAATATAACTTAACTTTTTTTTATTTATTACCGTAAACATTTGTTGAATAGTCCTGAATAGAGCACCTGAATTAGGTATAGGAGCCTTAGTCTTGAAAACTTCGTAAATTAGTTTTTGATAGCTTTGAACATTTAGTTGTTAAAGATGAATACTTTTACTATCTGGTATAACGGTCACTCGTCATTTTGACACCACATTTTTACCTACTTACTCTACTGTCAGAAATCAACTGGTGTAAGTATAGGAGTAGACGACGTCATATTTTCCAAAGGAGTTGGTAAAAACGGGAATAAAATTAGTATTTTTAGCAGTTATTTAAAATTGGTGTTAATCAGATATTTTTTAACAAAATTCGAATTCGAATATTTTATTTAATTTACTTACATAAGTAGACCTTTCTTGACTTTTCGTGAAAATTTTTTAATTTTTCCTGGGGTTGGATGACGTCATATTTCACAGGGGTGTGGGGATAGTAGATATAGACAATGTCAACCTTCATCTATGAAAAGGTACCTCATCATAGAATCGAGTTAACATGTCTTATATACTAGTGAATTGTAATTGTAATTTTTGTAGTGGTAGATATCCTACAGTACTCCCCAACCAGAATTATATCTGCGATAGAATTCGATGAAAGGATACCACTAGTTGATTCATTTCTGTTTTGTAAGAAGCCGGGAGAGCTGTAGATCGCCGTACTTTTTAAGTACTGAATGTCAGAGGTGTATTAACTTCACGGTCGCAGTCGCTCCTGGTTTGCCTTTAGCAGTCGGGTGTATGCAGGTTGATGTTGCATTGAATCGAGACAGAGTAGCAACAGCGTGAGGAGGTGGATAATGTTGCAGTCACAAGTGGACTGTTCAATGTGGACCATTCATCAAAGTAGGCGTTACTGTCAAGATAGTCGTGTTCATTTCGAAGTGGGCGTTACTGTAAAGGTAGGCGTTTTCACATCACGACCGGAGGTCACCAATGTGGGGCGATGGTAGCTATAGACAAAGTCAACCTTCATCTATGACAAGGTATCCCATCATAGAATCGAGTTAACATGTCGTATATAATAGTGAATTGTAATTGTGATTTTTGTAGTGGTAGATATCCTACAGGGGAAAAGAAAGGGGATAAACCAAACACCCTTTTAATTTTTCAAGCCAAAAAAAATTTTTTTTCCCTTCACATATGCATTTCTTTTAGCGTTTAATTATCTTGCATCTTGAGCCAAATAAACCTTCTCTGATTTAACTATGTACAAATTCCGTGTCCTCATACTCATATATTGTTAAGGCCATGTTATTATGCCGCGTATCACATCACACAGACGATTGGTACAAACATACAAAATGTATAAAGAAAATTTGAAAGTTAATTTTAGTATGGAATTTGAGGCTAATTAACAAATTAGTCCAATCAGATGTATTTCCTCCTTGAGTAAAGACTGAGTTTTTCCTATTGAGGCAAGAACATTGATTGTGAAGAAAAGTTTTCTGAGAGCAACAAATAAAAGCCAAAGCTTAGAAGTCACAGTTTCAAATGTAGTTTTGCGGCTAAGAATGCAAAATATGAGATCAAATAATATAAATCCAATATCAGGAAATTCTACTGAAACTTGGAAATATTTCAGATGGAGTAACAGAAATATCCCCAACAGGGAGTCATATGGGAGGTATCTTGAACAAGATCATATGGAACGAGCGCCTTTTGTATATTCCCATTAAAATAGTTTAAGATGATTTAAGACGTGGGTGTAAATTATTTATTTATAAATATATGTTGGCATGCCAACATATTTTTGAAGAAATAATATAATAAATTATGCTTATTTAATAAACAGTTAAAAACATCCCCAAATAAAAATGGGCGATTGGTAATCGATAATTGCAATGTTTTTATACCAAAGACGTTTTCTTATTTTGCTTGGAATAAAAAAAAAATCTCTTTTTGTTGGTGTATGCCCAAATATTAAGAATCAACCTATTTCATTCATATAAAAGCGATATGAAGATTTTTGTGATGATTTATTTAAACTCTGACATGAAATCCGTTAGATATTAAGTCTGTAACAGGTTCCCTATAACGCAAATATGCCGTTTCCTCCAATAAAAATAACACATAAATGTTGCAAAATATGTTCTATTTATTCTTAGACATCAGAAACTAAATTTATAATTTAAGGTCATGATCTGAACATTTTTATTGTAATCTTTGCGTTTTTGAATTGGTGTGTCAGTTTACTTAAAAGCTAAGGGAAACACAATCTTCAACTTTTGGCGTCTATCTAGACGTCGGCATTGTAGAAAACTAGAGGAATAGAACTGAAGTTAAATTGGATTTTTTTTTCGTAAATAATTTTATCCAATAATAGCGTTATTAAAGGAAAATTTCCTTTTAATAAGTTAAAATTAACTAAAATACAAAATAAATCCCATATCGCAAAACAAACACGTTTCGACAAGATAAAAATTATTTTCTTAAACATTTGTTCTAATTCAAAAACTTTTCCTTAAGCCTAAAACTATCTGAAGATGAACTGAAATTTATCCACGAACAAAATATTATAAAACATTGATTCAGAAAATAAGCCTTTTGTCTCACTCAGCGATTACATCCAGTAAAAAAAGTAAGGACCATAATGAAGTATAAATATTTATACAGCGTAATTTCAATACAATTTACAAGCTGTTCGAGAATTTTTAAATGCCGTCTTACATCTCGCCATTCCATCAAATGGAATTAACAATGTTTTAATTAATAACTCAGTTGCCAAGTTTCTCCAATGTACCCTCAGGAGCTTTGCTTCTTTATTAAAACTCTGTGAAGACGACAGATGTTGAAATATTTTAAATCTCAGCAGGATTATGTTCTCATGAGCAGAGATCCCCTGAATGCGTGTATTTCTGAATGTTTGACCGTTCGTCTTTCAATTAGTAGAAACGTCTATGCAAATTAAAACTAAACTGAAAGCTATTTTGAAGGGAAAAGAGGCTTTTGAAAAGTCTCGAAACTCGCGATTGTAGAGCGAAAATTGCTCCGAACGGATTCCCTTGTCACCATTTACATTATGGAAAGCCGACGTTTGATTTGTGTTTGTTAAAAGAGGGTATGGCAAGATTTTATGGTGACACCTGCTGTGGGTAATAAACTCGGAGAAATTTGTCAAGATGTTCTTCCAATTCCCGCTTTTACATTGGAAAATGTAGAATCGAAGAGAAAAGATTTTAATTTTGAAAGGAAATGTCAAAATGAGGTTTGCTGGATGGAGCGAAGGACATGTGAGATTGAGAACAGCGTAAATTTGGCAAACATTATAAGAAGTCAATTGTTTTCTTATTTTAGCGTAAATAAATGTGATTCAAAATGAGTTTTGTTACCAAAACGTTTGACCGCGATGCTTTGTAGGTTGGATTTTAGCTTACCGTGTTGGGCAATTTTTGGTTTATATAAATCAATCTTTTAAAAAATTGGCTTTTATGTTCAATTATTTAAGTGTTTTTCTCCGGGTTTCAAAAAGTGCAGAACTACAAAATATCTACTCGATCTTAAAGTGAACCATCGGTATATGTTGTAAGAAATTCTGGATCAAATCACGGTAAAAAGTACCATCACTCAATGTGCAGGTAATTTTTATCATAAAGTCTATTTTTTCTGGAGGATGTTACGAAAAAAAACACAATATTTCGTAATTTTTATAAAACAATTACCGTGACATAATTAAATCACTCTAAAAAATAAATAACACTATAAAAAATTGTCAAGATGTTCATCAAAGTCCTGCTTTTACATTAAGGGTTGCAGAATTGAAGAAAACGCTATGGATTTCAAAAGGAAATATCAAAAGGGTGTTTCTGTTAGTGGAAGGATCCACGAAGCGTTATAAATATCTTCAGGTATAGAGAGAAAATTTATTAAATCAGGTACAATCATTATAAAATCAGGTATTAGCGAAAAGTTAGGACTAAGACTGAGTGCCGGCTGCTGAAATTTTAACAAATTTTCAGGTGGTTTCTAAATAGAACGATATTGAATCGAAGTTGCGCCTTGTAGGAAATAAGAAAAAAATTAAGATATAAGAAATAAATTGATATTGAGAATAATGAAAAAGTGCCAAATATAAGTTGTCAATTGTTTTCGTATTTTAGGGTAAAAAATGCAGTACAAACGATCTTTGTTTGTCAATTAGTTTGACCGGAAAGCTTTATGAGTTGGATTTAGTTTTCCTCTTTCCTGTTTTACAGGCTTTAGTTTATAAAAATTAATAGTTAAACAAATTTGACTGATATAATCATCCATTATAAATTTTTTTCCGAGAATTTTCAATTTTTTTCGTTTTAGACAGTGTTTCGAGATTTACTGAACTTCAAAATACGAAGTTTTTAAAATAAACCATTTCTATGTACCGTAAAAAAGACTGCATCAAACTTTGTTGGCACTTTTTACCGTACGGTAAAAAGTACCAACACTCAGGGTGTACCAACAAAAAAGGTGTACGGGGTAAAAGTACCAACCCTTTTACCGTAAAATCCCCTTTTATCGACGCATGTTAGGGAATGTGTCAGAATCATAAAAATGAAATTTTTACATTTGGTATTCTTTAGTACGAGTTCAAAACTCTTTCTTTAAATTAAATATATCCTTTGTTTCCGTTATTTTAGTTTCTAAAGAATGAGTGACAATGGGTAAGTTCCATGCCATGGTGCTTTTGGAGCTCGCTACAAACTGTTCGAACGTTACTGCACTTAAACAAACTAAAAAGTTAAATCCGTTTTCCCTTTAAGAGAAGAGTGAAGATATTCTTTCCATCTCATTTTGCTAAAAATAAGTATTTTTGTGTAAAGCTCGAATGCTATGAAAGTAAACTTATCATTTTAATGCGAAGTTTTTTTTTGGCTAATTTTTCATCAAAATAAAATATACATTTAAAAATTAAGGATTTGGTTGGTGCATTTGAAATAGAATGATCAAACCACATTCTATCGGCGCATTTCCTGAGTGTGTAAAAATCATGAATTGTATTTTTTTTTTCCTTACGATTTTATCTTTTTATAGTAGCTTAATTTTCTAAAATAAATACTTAAAATATATATTAAAATGAAAATTATGAATTGAATCAATAGGAAATTCATCCGCTAATAGATTAACAACTGCTAACCGACAAACGATAAATTTTTCAAAATTGAAGAAATTTAGAGCGGGCTCTAAAAGCTCCGTGACATTGAAGAAGGCAAGTAAACCCAATATTGGCTTAGAATAAACGATGAAATGAAACTTTAAAGCCGATTTAATTGTGAGAATGGTGTAAGTTTTAGAAATTTCCCTCAAAGGAATTATATGAATTCGTTAAAAATGGTTTTTTCAATACTTCTAGCTCTCTTAAAGATTATTAACCTCTTAAGAGTCTTAGCTATGCACATAGCTATGCAGAACTGCCGAATAACATTTATTTAGATATCATGCATCGAAATTTTAACTAAAAATTATGATATTAAGGAGCTTTTTATTGAAAAATAATATATGTTACAACAAACTGTAATTCGTATGTTTAGCGTAGAAACTATTCGTCCAATTTTAAACTCATGAAAACGAGAATTATGTTGCAAAAATTCAATACTAATTACTCATAAACAATAGTAATTACTCACAAACAATAATTGTTGGATGAAATAAATTTTTAACGCGCAGCTTAATATCAAAGATTTAAAAGGGGATAATAGAACGAAAAATTGTATGACATAGCCATTAATAATGTTACTGTCCTTCCGCCGTAAGAAGACGGCTGAAGACAAAATCCTGGTACAAATCCATTAATTAAATTATGAGGTAACGTTGAAATTGAAAAATCGTGAAAAAGGAACGATATAATGGTGGTTATTGTGTACAAATGCATCCCGGCATAAAAGTGAATTCTCGAAGTCAAAATGTTCCTCCATTTATAAAAGTTTTTTTTTAACTCTTGAGCTGTGAAATAGTTGAATGACATCAGCAATGAATTATTCTTGCATAAAACGCTAATTTTTAAATTTTCTTATCTACACCAATGTTTATTACATTAAACATAATAAATTATTTTCAGCACTTACTTCGCATCAAGTTGTGCTTTGTGACTCAATCACTAACTATGCTACCTAATTTCAAGATACGAATTAATATCACTTATTCAACGTAATGAGTTAAAAGTGTTTATTGTGTGTAGAGATAAAAACAGCGAACATTTATCTTTATTTTAATGAGAAAATACATTACTTTATACGAGGCATTAGCTGAAAAAAACAACTAGTTGTTGACTTCTTGGCAGCGTAAAATAAATATAAATTTATGAAGAGCATTTGGTGTATTTTAAAGTAAAAAACAACAACAAGCAAGAGTTGAGAAATTAAGTAGTGGCAAATTCACTTCAGCGATGTTAAGGCACATTTAATGAATATTCATGAAAGCGAAGTGCATTAGTTAAAACTTAGAAAGGAAAATATTTAAAAATTACACAGAAGAAGCAAAATGAGAAAGGAAAATAATCGACACTTTACCAGCAACATGTTTTCCTTGCTTATTTACTTTCAAGAAATGAAAATGACTAAAAGATGTTTTCAGAGCAATTACTTAATTATATTAAGCTTTTAATTCGATATTATTGAGTTATTAAATATGCTAATTGTATACATATTGGTTTTTTGCAAATATTCCTAAATCATTTACCGGGAATTCATATTAAGTGGAATTTTAAAGTTTATCAGAGGCTGGAAATCGATAGTATGTTTTTAAAGCGTTAGATGTTTACGATTTTTAATACAATTCTGAATTTCAGAAGTCTCAAAATATTGTAACATTTTCTTTTTGTTTGCCTTTAATTTTTATTTTTAATTTTATTTATGGCTAATAGGTGGACGATTTAATAACTGAAAAAAGTCAAATAAAATTTTGCATAGTATACCATTACTATAGATGTATACTATTTCTTGTTTATTACGTTTTTAATAGATTGCTAAATTTAAATAACTGGTTATTACAGAAAAATAGGAAAAATATATTTATATTTTATCCTTAATATAAATAGTGACTATATTTTTCCAAACTGGGAAAAAAAGAATATTTAATCTTTATTCAACAAATTGTAGGTTTATACGAAATAACGTTTTGTTTCAAATTAATTATTTGCTAGTAGATTTTTTGCTTAATTATGTTAATTCAAATGAGATTTTTTTCTTATTTAATTCTAATACGCTTGTATAATAACAAAATAGTAGTAAGAAATAGTAACAGTAATAAAAAGAAAACGTAAGAAATAGGTAGTAGAAAAAGGAATAATTTTTTTTTAATTGCGAACACTGGGGGTTTGTCCCATTGGCCACAGAAATGCCAGAACTGCTACTCTCTTCTCGTTACCCAGCTGCGAAGCCACGGCGGGAGCAGCGTCGCCCACGTCACACAACCACAAATCCGTTTATAGGGCGGGTCACATTCACACAGAGAGAAAAAGAAACATCCATGCCCTGAGCAGGATTCGAACCAGCGGCCAATGGTTACGTAGTCAGGCACGCTGAAAAACTCAGTAACTTTTACCAAAGCATTTAGTGCATGATTTTGGTAAAATTAATAATAAAATTTTGGTATTTTAATAGGAGATAAAATTTGGAAATTTTATTGTAGTGTCTTGGAACATGTCAAAATTGCTAGAATATGATGAAATTTACTGTATTTCTGAATCTATGGGAGCACTAAAAAAGCTCGATAATCTTAACCGAAGAGATTTGCTAATGATTTTGTGAGATATGTGATAAAATTGGAAAAAATGTAAAACATCTGTCATGATACCTCAAAGCATGGCATCAAACCATTTATTTGGTTAAATTTTGCTTTTCAGTTTCGTAGTTTTACTGAATGGCACTATAATTTTGAAAACCAGAATTTACGGTAAACTGTTACCACCATGAACGGAAATAGTGCCAAATGAATGATTTAAATACCGTACATTTTGGTTCTTATTACCAGAATTATATTTTATTTTATCAGAAATGCCACTAACATACAATACGATAATTTTTCAGGAATTTTTTTTTCTCCGTACAGTATTAGATATTTAATTAACTGCAGAAATTTTTTCTTTTAGAAAAAAAGCAATATTTATATTCTACTAAGACAATGATATTTACCGATTAAAGAGAGAGAAGATTAATTTCATAGCACTTCATCCTAAATTGTCAAAAAGAAAGATATAAATATCTCTATCTTTCTAACTTCTTGATTTACGACACCTAGAAACTCACAAATCAGATGCGTTTTATCCTTTTATTGTTATTAATGCGTCGTCCATTTTGTGGCTCTAAGTGAACAGTACCAAAAATATCAAATTGGTATCATGTCATGATAAATGCAGTGTTTGCCCGTATGATAGAGAGTAATCTCTAGAAATGTATGTATGAGAGCTGAAATTATTACCTGGAAATAAGTACGATTTATGCGACGTTTTATTGCAGGAATGTTTATTTTGGCTTAATGGACTAAGTATCTTTGAGCAAGTACTTTATCTTCATAAGATAAACCTTCGATGAAGCAATTAAAGAAGTCTAATGCAGCCTATTTTCTACGTGGAAAACTAGTTGAGCTTATAGAGTGCCTTATTTAGGAACGATATGTTATTTTTGAAAAGATAGATTAACCCTGCCTGAATTTTATTTATGTCAATTTTAGTGCATTTTTAAAGTTTCTGCATGGATAATATCTGTAAATGAATTTAATTGGAATAAATTTTATTTCAAGAAATTTTTACAAAAATTACTCAGAAAGAATTGATTATTGGTGGCAGAATTGATTATTATTGGATAATATCTGTATATAAATTTAATTTAAATAAATTCTATTTCAAAGAATTGGAGAAGAAAAATTATTGAGAAAGGATTACTTACTGCTGAGTAACGGCCATTACTGAAAATTTAGAAGATCGTATACTCTAGTTTTGTAAATAAGCAATTAAAATGAGTAAACATTTAGCTTTCATTTCTTGCAAATCAAATTTTATTCTTTTATTTCATTTTTTCTAACACACCATTGATGCAACATATAGCACAACGCAAACCATTACAACAACTTCTTACCACAATACACTATTTAACAACCGGTGATTTATCTCATATGGATATATCACTGAGTTATCTCATACCTCAATTAAACACTTACCGCTATATACTTTATTTTATAACGGATGATTTATCTTGTATTGTATTACTCAATTAACCTCTTAGCACAATACACTCTATTTCACAACTGGTGATTTATTTCATGTTGTATTACTTAATTAACTTCTTAACACAATACTCTCCATTTCACAACTCATGATTCATCTCATATTGTATTACTCAATTAATCTCTTTCCAATATACATTCTATTTCACTACTGATGATATATTTCATGTGTTATTACTCAATTAACTTCTTACCGTAATACACTCTATTTCAATTCTGATGATTAAACTCAGATTGTATTACTTTATTAAAGTGCTTAAAATATCAGAAGCTAGATGCTTATAACCTTGCTCACAGCACTTACTCACTATGCTTCGGCAGTTTTTTTCAGATCGCTTCGCAATCCAAATTAGTTTTGCCTGGTCACTGAAGGCTATTATGTTTTAATCTAACATTGAATGAAATGTAGCATTAAACTTAAAGATTAAAGTTCTAAAAATATAAAATCTGATCATGAAGAAATATATATGATGAAATGACGATAATGAATATAAATATATAAAATATGAAATATACCGGTGATTTTGTTTGTCCAGGTGCTATTTCGTTTTTGAAGAACACAAAAAAATCTTTACTACAGCAGCTATATTTCTATATTAGGTAACTTTTTACAATATTAAAAAAAAATTAAGGATAACGATATTTGCGTTATTTTGGATAAGCATATGATGACCACAAATGATATGTGGCTTGAACAATGGTGGCTCAAGAGATAGAGCACTCACCTTCTAATAATGAGGTGCCCAGGTACAAATCCCAGTGATGGCTGGCTGATTCGAATTTTTCTCCTGGCTCATAGAAGGCTGATATAAAATATTCTCAGTGATAGATGGACTATGGTTAGAATCGCCTTTCCACTGAGTTTATCATGGAAGGTTTTGGTGGTTTCCTTCTGCAGGTAATACAAATGCAGACTAGTTCTATCAAAAATCCTTTACAAAGGTTAGTTTGTCCTAATGCTTGATTCAGGAATCCCATTGTCCTCTGGGTTTGATTGAAAATTACAAGGCTACGTTCCTTAACATTGTCAGTAATAAGTACACAGATAATCGAGGCTAAATAGGGGATACGAAGTTAATTTCCAGGTTAAGTGCATAATTTCGTGCACGATGCGAAGGATGGGTCTGACCTAGCAATGCGAGGTGGAATACGATCCCCTAAAAATTAATGATTTCCCATGTAGTTCTGATCTTGAATTAACGAAATATTATTTTGAGTATCATCGATGATTATCATTATCTTTCCTTAGAATTATAAATAATTCTATACGCAATAGAAATTTATTAAGAAAACTTTAGTGGTTAATTATAATTTCCTTCAAGCATTTACAACAAAAAAATGACTTTCAATAACAAAGTTTAATAGAGATTTCAATTATTTTCAACTTATATTTACAATGCAAATATAAAAACAAAAAAAATATTCAATCAACATTATTAATAGAATAAGCTTTTTAAAAATAAATACAAAATATATTTGTTTTTACTTAGTGTTCATTATTTCTCTACTTTTTAATGTCGAAATGTTTCTTGAAGTTTGAAACTTCCAAAGTTATTTTTTACATCAATAATTTTCATCCGTTTTTTTTCTGTGGTAAATAGTTTTACTAAAATCTCGAAACATATTCTACTACATCTATTTTTTAGTGAATACATCCTTGTGCAAATAATTGTCTAGACAAAATATTGAGAAATGAAATTTACATATTATACAAGTCTGAGAAAGATTATTTTTAAAGAAGTTGTTGATTCAGAAGGAATTGGGAGGTGAAGAATACGCATTCGAAGCAGTGCCATCTATCGACAATCAGTCTAGTACTGCTTTAAATAAAAATTTTCATTAAAAAGAATTCTCAAGTTATAATGAGCTTTTTAAGATTTCCGATAAAAATGTGTATTTTGATAGTACTTGTTAGTACTTGGTGATATGTAAATTTACTTTTGTAAATATTTATCATATTCCTCAAAACATTAAAAAAATAGAAAAAAAAGTTTGAGACTATTAATGATGAAATCATGTAGTACTATAAGTTTATAAATGAAATTAGTATTTTCTTTTCATTTAGAATAAAAATCTTTATTCTAATTTTGATTATTTTCCATATTAAGTTAAAAATTGTTTTATTTAGTTCAGTTATTTTCAAAATTAATTAATTAAAAACTCAAAAACATCCTAAATATGCACTTTTATTGCAACATAACAATATTTTATAATTTTATAATTTTTGATTTTTGCATAACTTTTCACGCTTGTTAATTAAAACTAACCCCAGATTACGTTGATGCTTTTAACAATTCCGATTTCACGGAATACAGTTAAAATATTTTTTGCACACACACACGATGAAAATATTGCTTTAATCAAACGGCTGTTTTGAGATTTTGAATGAGTTTTCTTACCTCGAATTTTTTATTTGATGAATGGATGTGTATACATCATTAAATTTCCTCTGAAATACCAAAGCAATACGAAGAAACAAAAAATTTTCACTACGGAAACTGAAATTTTGAATTCCTTATTAAATTCGATAAAAACTACGAAATTCACTCAGCTTCGTTTCTGAATATATTTTTTAAACCAATTTAATTTTTAAACTTCATATTTACTTTATAATTTTATCTCTTTAACGTAGTAAAACCTCACGCATTTTTTAAAAAAAATATGACTCTGCATAAAATATCTGAAATTAGTATGAATATTTCAACTCAAAAAGTTTTATTTAATCAATTATTAATACATTAATATTTAGAAGCAAACTAATTTTCGTATTTGAAATTTCGTATTGCAGAGAAGGAAAGTCATCAAGAACCCCTGGCAGGAAGAATTATTCTTCTTACATGCATTACGATATCTGAGGGGAATTGACACAATTTTTTTGGAAATCTCCCTGAATTAAATTTTTTATTTCATTTTATTCAGTGGTCCTGAAATTATAAATCTAAAGTAAGCAACAAAAAAAAAACTCTTCAAAATAAGAGCAAATTTGTGCATAAAACTACAAATTTCTCATGTCACGTTTACAGTTCCATACTAAATTCTAATGCATAAATTTCAAATTATATATTTTCTAGATCAATAATCTGATTACCTGTGGTTTAAACTAAATTCTTAAAAAATCAAAAAGACGATGAAAGGAAAACTAAGTACATTGTTCAATATCGAATGTTTAAAGTAATATTTTAAATATTCTTTGGTACTTGACGCTTGATAAAAATAACAAATTTACACTTAGGGTTTACCTTTTATTTTATAACTTAGCTAACGTTATGTAAAATCTGCATAGAAAGATTCCAAATATCTTTGTTATTTTTATTTATTTATTAATTTTCGTAATGTGTGTTAGCGTAAAATTTTTTTCTCAAAATCAATGCCTTTAGAAAATCCATTTAAAATGAGTGAAAATTCTGATATGCTAAAAAGTTCTCGTAACAAAAAAAAAAATTTCAATAAATTATTTCTGAAAAAGAATTAATTTTTTATTAAAAACATAATTTATTCTAATAAGAAAGATTAAAATATTCATTGAATAACAAAAAAATTCTAGTTTCATTTTCGAGAGTTTACTTCTGGTTTCAGTTTCGTTTACCAGCAGACGAAAAAACTAATATTACTTTATTTTTAAAAATTGTAGAACAAAAGCTTAAAGAACTATAGAATGCTAATGAACTGAAGTCCAAAAATAGGTAATATAAAATTCAAAAGAGTAATCGAAATTGCCGGTTTTCAACCTGTCGGATTACCCTAAGCTAGCCGTACCATGTTTCTTAAACAAAATGTCAGCAGTTACCTTCTTGATCGAAGCATCTCATATATAGTTATAGTTAGATAGTCAGTTATGTGTAATAAACCGTTAACCGTTCTTTTACCGATCCAACCAGTTAGAAACTAATTTCATAAAAGAGCATCTGATGTCCATTCGACTCCAAGGAAAGTGTTTTTCTTTTCAAAGCTTAAAGTGATTATTTTTCCTTCCTATTTAATAATTCTGCTTTCTTCAGTTAGTAAACCCCGAAAAAAATTATAATGAGTGAATTATACTGGAGTATATTCTAGTAATAATTTTAGCTGCAGATGTTGGTATTTTTTGTTGTTGATTATTTGATAATTTTATTCAATTAAATTATTTTATTATTGTTATTCGTCACTCATTATGTTGAAACATTCATTCTTAATACTATAATTGCTTACAGAATTTCACAGAAATACCATTTAAGTTTAATTATAACCCACCATGCAGTTGCAGTTCTGCATAGCATTGTTCCTACGTTAACTGTAACCCTAATTCATGACCATGTGACGCAAACTCATAACCATGCTGCAATTTCTAGGGGAGCACAAATAGTGTTTGAGTAAGAACAAAACTGTAACACTTTGCAAAATCTCTCTATGACCTCTCACCCATGCATGCAATTTTCTTCTATGTTGTAATCATTAAATGGTACGTACAATTAAATCATTAAATGGTAAATTCTTGAATATATTACAATTTAGTACAAAAAGTAAAAGAATGAAAGAAAGAAAAATAGTTATGAAATAAAAAATAAATCGAATGTAGCAACATTATTCAAAGACCTAAAAAAAATTTATATATATATATATATATTCTATAATGTGATCTTTTGAAAATTCATTTTTGAATATTAAAAAGCATTATATAAATATTGAACTTTATTATGCAATAAGACTATACTCATGAAGGTAAAAGTGACTTTAATGAGTATTTAAATAAAGCCATGCAACGTAATTAAGAATGATTGGTAATATGCTAAGATGAAGAGGGATGTAGTTTTTTTCCCTTGAATAAAAAGCTTTCCAAAACAATGATGGAGGAGGTTTACTGTCAACTGCTACCGAAATTGAACTTCAGACTGAGATTAATCGGTAGTCTAATGCACAAGACAGTGTGAAGATAAATGCTGTTTTTTAGATAGCTTCTCTTTGAATAAAGAGAACAGATTTTATTGATGTAAGAAGCTTTTCTCGAAAACAATTATGAATTTAAAAATTCTGGTCTTCGATGTTCATTTAATTAAATTTACATTGCTTGAATCTGAAAATAATAATTATTTTCATTTTTTGAAAAAAATAGCACAGTTCATTGCTGATTTATTTATAAATCATTTTAAGGAGTTATGCGAGTCTAAAGATGAAAAATTAAACGTTTTTCAAGCAGAAATAAATCTGAAGAAAAAAAGTCTGTAGTACGCGTAGTGAATAGTAAAAAATTCTTTTTTTTTATACAAGTTGATAGAAAACAAGACTGCGGCTCGGTATTCTTAATTTTAAACAAATCGGTCAGTTTTTTCGAAGGGTTCCAAGAACAATAGGTTTAGCTGTTTTAATTTTTATCTGAAAGCAAATATCCCTCCATTTATGAAACAGTTGCTACGTATGCAAATAGAATATTTTTAATATAACGAGTTTTTTAAAAATGACGTAAATTTAAAAACAAATTCAAAACTCTTTTCAAAATACCAATATTATCCAATTGACTGTGAACTCGGTAAGTTTCTGTAAGTTATTCCTATCGGTTTGAAAATTAAAGCTGCAGCACAAACGCTTTTGATGGTAACGCAGATGAGAAAATTGCGCAACATTCGAAATTCAAATGCATAGAAATTTTTCTTATTCCAGTACTACATTTTTAGCCACTTGCAAGCTTTCAAAAATTAACAAACTTGACTGGGCTTAACCTATTTTACTTTCTCCACTTTAAATGTTATTAAACTTGCAATGTAGTCTTTACAGCTACATTAAAAGTATATAGTACCACAATAATATGAAACGAAAATAGCATTATATAACATACAAATGTCCAGAAGTGATAAAATCTTGGTGATTTTAAATGGTATTAAGTTGATAATCGATTGCATATCTTTCAATTGTTTCAGTACACAGTATAATGTTGCCACATTACACTTTAAACTAATTTGTATTGAACTCTAATAATTCGTCAGGTTTCTTTCTAATCTTAGCGAAATTTAACCTTTAATTCATTGACTGATTTTAGTTTTTCGAGATTACAATTTTTTAAATGTACTCTTACCGTTAGTCAATTTCTTAACCGACACCAAGTGTTGATTGATATTATTTTGACGAAAACTTTAGCGGTTGTGGGTGCGTGATTCCTTTCAAACTTTTTAGTACTTTCCCGCTGGCACATCGAAAGTTAGTTGCGTCAGCGTAAAGGGACGCAGCCCTTTCGCGAACTGTTTTTTTTTCCTGAGCTTTTGATCAGGTCGTAATATGGAAGCGTCCCTAGCCGCATACGGTGATATATTCGAGATTGGGTTCCTTTGCAATTTCAATTCTGATTTTGTGTCCTAATCCCACTAAAAGTATGTCTCAATATTTATTCTACGCCTGTTATATATAACATTTTTAAACTTGTACATTTTAACAAATAAACTAAAAGTGTAAATTTTTAAGTGTAGCTTTAGAAACAAAACAAATTTCATATCTGAAATCCCCTCTCTCGAATCAAGTATTGTCTACAATAAAAAATATGTTACCAAATATTAGTGATTAATTTTCTCAATTTCTATCTGGTGGGAAATATATCGCCAAATTGGCCATTTTCAACAAAGTTTAGTATATTTTTAAAGGAATTAAGTTATTTGTACGTTCTGATACCTAGATATTTTTGTACGAAAGGTAGTACAAATAAATAGTTTAAAATTACAGCTTTGTCTCAAAGAATAAAGCGCTTTAACTGTTTATTGAGGAAAGGACTTTTGAGAAACACTGTCAAAGCAAGCAATAAACAAGACAATAATTATTCTGTCAGCATAAAATTTAACTTAATAGGGGCAGAATAATTTATGAGTGCTCCTGGAAATGTTAATCCATATAACAGATTAAAATGCTTGGAGTATTATTTTTTTAAGAGTTTAATCATAACAAATAAAATAAAAAAATGAAATACATATACCTCGCACCAATGAATTATTTTTTTTTTTATTTTTTATAAATGTTTACAAATTATAACTATGACTTAAGAGTGTTATTAAAAAAATCCTTTCAACTAACATTTGTCGAAACATGTGTAATTAATTATCATTAAAGAACTAATTCTTCTAAAAATACAAATCAATGCGTCATTAATTATCTAACCCATTTACAAAATACATGCCATGCTGAAGTATTATTTGAAGTAAGTAAAATTCTTCTGTCGATTTTTTTAATTCTCAATGCTTTTATAAATATGTTGAAACCTTCAAGACAAAAATAAAAAAAATAGAAAAAAAACTTTATTTGGGTATTGCGAATCAAAAATGTTTTAAAGATATATAAATGATTTACTTTATAATAGATGATATATTTTTACCAATGAGTTTCAAATTTTGTGCTAGGAGCTAAGTATTGAAAAAAGATATAAGTAAATACGCATTATAGCTGTTCTTTTTTGGACGGAGATGAAAATATATCAAGACCTGATGGGAATTATTTAATCCAAGCGGATGTGATATAATTTATTTTTAAATTAATTTAAATTTTTAATAAGATGTGGGCAGATTAAGCAGCTAGATTAATAGCTCAGAATTTTCTTTCTGTTTGGTTTACATGTAGGTATCATTCAATTTGTTTAATAAATTAAATTATATTAAGCTTTATAGAGAAATTCTTTTAACAAATATGATTGAAAGAATTATTTTCATCATGAAATCTTACATCGTTTTTAAATATTGATTATGTTTACTTTATGAATTACTTTTGGTTCTTACGGATGTTTTTTAATTTTTCAAATAAAAATATGAATTTATAAGCATGGTTTTCTCAGGAACTTTGTGGTTATAAAGAACTTATATGTAATGTTTTGAAATTTTAATGTTTTTTCATGATAGATCATAATTTAATGTTAAAATAATTTCTGATAAAAGAAAGAGAAATTGCGGAAATAAACACTAAAATTTGCTGTAATTTAGTCACTTGCTGAAAATATATATATATATATATATATATATATATATATATATATATATATATATATATATATATATATATATATATATATATATATATATATATATATATATATATAAATATATTTATATATATATATATGTAATACAAGAATTAAATACTTTTGTATTAATAAAAGAATTAAATCTCTTTCGTTTTCATAAAATGTCTTTGTTAAAGAATAAGCGTAGAGAGATTCTATTTTGGGAATTCAAGGCTGAAAACATACCATTGAAATATAAATAGATTTATATTTCAAGGGAAGAGTTATTTTTAGAATCGTTCCCTTTTTCAATACCATATAAGGAAGCAGAAATGATTTTCCTTAATGCGTAAGGTTACAAGGAATGTACGAATGTGCCTTTTTACTTCAAATCTATGTTGGTATAAAACGTAAGAGCGCATAGTTTTGCGTGTCCTTTTCATCATGATGTGATCCTGATAAGCTGTTCAGGAATTGTCAGAAGTCTTGTCCATTCCCCTCCCGTAGGGAGCGTGGACATCAACTGTTAGCAATACCAGCCTACATTTAATAAACCTGTTTAGAACGTCTGATGGCTTATGACTGCAATTATTTCAAGCTAAATACAACACTAATAACAGGGTTGGAGCCCTGATATTACATATATATATATATATATATATCCCTCAATTAATTTATCACATTTTTTATGTCTTCATTTGTAACTTCAAATAAAGTTACTAAGCAATTTTATTTTAATACTGAAAGAAGTGTTTTGTAATACTGCACATCTTTTCTTTCTGCCACTTTCCGATCTGCTGTTCTTTTCATAACAGCTTCAATTCCGTCGGGAGCTCCTTTTCCATGTCCGGATTCATTTTAGTTCCAAGTAAAGTTTAGAATACCAGAAGTAAGTTGTTTTATATGTTGGGGTATCAGATGACACATTTTTCTGTTTCTATATTGGGCAGATGGCCAATCACTTAGCATATGAACATGTTTTACATCATTTGTACTCAAAATCCACTTAAAAATTGGTTTGAGATGTGCCCATATTGCTGTTGTATCATGTCGAAGTCAGGGACTTATTGTAGCAAAAGAGTTGGAAACTGCATAATCGCCTTCTTTTTCGTAATCAACTCCTGTTGCCTACCACTTCCAAAATGCACTGACTGAATATCTTCCCTATAATTGCAATTATAATTTTCGCTAAAATTAATGTGTACTACTATTGAATCTGTTGATAATTGTTTGATCAGTTCATTCATAGTTTTATACTGATGAACTATATTTGCAATATGGACCATATATTTTGGTCAGTTGCCCTCTAGCTCTTTAATTAAATTGGATGTACTAACTTTATATTCAATCTTAATTGGTTTATTAGAAATCTTTTGTTGATTTTTAGCAATATATTTATTTTTTTCTAATACCCACTTTTTGTACTTGATTACTTCCTTGTTATTAAACTCTTTATAAACTCTTTACAAATGGGACATGTTCTGAACAAACAATTTTCACGGCTGGAATCACAAGTTATTACTTTTATTAAACATTTTGATGATTTATATTCAGTAATATTAATCTCATAAAGCTTTGAGATAATCATTTCCATATTAGCATGTACTATACACTTACATGTATCTCTATCGTTAATTGTTGGTTGTTTTACCCAAAATGGACGCATTCGACAAAAGTAGGATAACTGATTCGACGATTTGGGTTTTCACTTAAATATTTTATATGTAGATTTCTTAGTGTATCAAGAAGCACTCTCTTTTTCTTCTTTATCTTTTTTCTTGTGACGCATTTCTTTTTGCCTGAGCACAATCTGGATACATCATCAGATTCAAAAAAAGCAACAAAGCTTTCTGAAGTTTCATAAGTTATGTTATTTTTATTTAATTCTGATTTTGCCGATTCCTTATGATTTCCATATTTCAGAAATCGCTTTGAGAAGCACAATGCTCTAAACTTTTTCAGAATTTTTCCACTTAAAAGTCTATGAAATAACTTCTTTTCTCTGTGAGTCCTTGCTAAAATTTTAAAATTAGTTCCTACTTGCAAGCATAGTGCTTCACTAAAAACCAATTAATTCAATTATATAACCTATTTTTTTTAAAAAAAGGAAAAACCAAGAACCAAAAGGAAAAAAATTTAATAATATACTCATTTTGAATCATTCCCTAACTTTAGGATCAATCCCTCATTTTATACATTAGTGAGGGAATGATAGTGAGGGAATGACAAATTTATAAAATATAAAAATAACAGTTAGGCCTAAATGATTTCTAAAATCAATCACATGTAATTATATTCATACAAGAAAGCAACATATAATTATCCTCTTTCTCGATGAAGTTGTATTTTATTTTACTTTAAAAAACGACATGAGGGATTGACAAATGTAAAAAATTTTACCTGGTTTGATTCATTCAAATTTATTCCACAGCAAAGCTTCTTTAAGTTGAAGATGGAAACATACTGCAGTTTTCTTCTATGATGTCAGTTGTTAACTGCTAAAGTTTTTATTAAAATATTTTTATTCTAAGAAGATTGCAGGTGATAAGAACATTGTTGTGAGGGAATGATGCGAAACACTAGGGACCAAGTTTAAAATAGTGCTGTGGCAATATTTTTATCAGAAATTAAATTTAAAATTGATTTTCTGAATTCTATATTTCATTATTCTGAAATAGAAAGCACGAATTCGTAATTTTTATATTTTTTATTTCAGAATTTTTTTTTCTTTTCTCAAATCAACAGTGGGGACAAGTGAGGGAATGACATATTGGTATATTTTAATTACCTAAAATAAATAAAAAATAAAAATTGATAATTTTACTTCAATTCTTTTGTTAGCCTGCATTCTGAAAGACACATTTCCGTGAAAATTGTTTTTTTCGTAAGCTGTAAAACAAACATAAAATATTCTGGAGACATGAAAATGAATATAATGTATATATAATGTATATAAAAATGTATATATACATATATATATATATATATATATATATATATATATATATATATATATATATATATATATATATATATATATATATATATATATATATATATATATATATATATATATATATATATATATATATATATATATATATATATATATATATATATATATATATATATACGATTATGATGCTTTTAAGTGTAAAATTGAAGTGTGTTAGACTATAATCATACTGCTCCAATGATATACTCCAAAATAAAAATATTTATTATTTTGTGAAGTTTCACTTTGACAATATGAAATGAAGCTTATGTCTATCAAAGGAATGTCACCGAGTTTCGCCGAAAATTTCGATATAAATATGCATAAATTTAAAAGATTTGAAATATGTAAATTAATTTGAAGCCCCTCAGTGATTCCTAAGTTGATCATTCCCTCTTAAAAAATATTAAAACTTTCTACATTTAACAGAACGAGAGAGATTTCTTTCACACGGAGAAAAAAATTCCGGTAAAAGTGCAGTACTGACAAGTTATGGCATTTCTGGTGAGAAAAAAAATACGGTTTAAAAAAAAGGTATTTTAACCATTTATTAATAACTTTTCCTTTTATGTGGTTACGGTTTACCAGAAATTCTAGTTTTTAAAATTATAATTCTTATTGTCCCACCTTTAGTAGAACATGCAAAAATAAAAATTAAAAATAGAATAAAGCATTTTTAGTCCATTATCTAAGTCATCATGATAAAATGACCACATTTTCCAAATTTTATCACGTTTCTTAAAACTACATTTTATTTTTAATTTTTCCAAAATCAGTAAGTACCATAACGCTTCTGTAAAGAACTGCCGAGATGTTTGGTAATCCCAATGAGCCAGAAGCGGTAAATTTAATTATATTCAAGCAGTTTTGGCCATACTTGTTTTCTCAGTCTATATAACAAAAAAATATCATGATCAAACTCTATTTTTATTTGTCTGTACATTTTCATTAGATGTAAAATCACATGGTAGTTCCCCTTATTAATTTCCATTTTTTTTTTATCCAGCAATCACACGGACAGCTAACCTCACAGTGCTAAAACAAGCTTTAAAATAAATATCATGACGGATGGAATAGGTTGACTAACTTGTGGCTGACAGAAAAAAGTTTTATGTTGTGTATAAAAGTGAAAAATAAATAAATAACAGTATGAATCTCTCGTTCAGTAGGTCGGGGCTCTTAACCAGTAGAGTGGTCCGAAAGAGTAGGGTAGGGTGTGCTTTGTGCTATTTAAATTAAAGTGAAAAACAACGTAAATAAAACGAAAATCAGGTAAAGAAATCCGTATACTTCAGTTTTGGTTCTTTATACAAGAACCTATCTCAGTGTCTAAACATCAATTGACATTAGAAATGTAAAGAGATAATCTCATGCAAGGAAGTTTAACCAGTCAGGATAGAGAAAAAAGTTTGAATTATACAATAAAAGGGAGGGTGTTTGGTGAGTAAGAAACAGGTGTGAGGGTGGTTGGTGGATAAGAAACAGGTGTGATAGCTTTTGGTGGATAAACAGGCGTGAGAGGATATGACAGATATGGAACAGCTGTGAGGGAGTTTGGTTAAAGAAAAGATGTGAGAGGATTTGGTGTTAAAGAAAAGATGTGAGAGGACTTGGTGTTTAAGAAACAGGGTTTGGTGAGTAAGAAACAGATATTAGGGAGTTTGTTCGTTAAAGGAAAAGGTTTGGGAGGTTTCAGTTGAAGTGTGAAAAGGTTTTCTAGGGAAAGGAACATGCATGAGGGGGCTCAGAGGATAAGAAACAGTTGTGAGAGGGTTTGGCGGATAAACAGATCTGAGAGGGTTATTTATACAGGATACAGATCGGGATAAGAAAGATACAGGATAAGAAACGTATGTAAGGGAAAATGGTGATTAAGGAAAAGATTTGAAAGTGTTAGTTCATAAGAAACATGCGTGAGTTTTTTTGAGTATCTACCAAAATCCAGTTTTTATCAACTTCCTTTTATTACTTTGTTTAAGCATGTTCCTTTATCCCAATTGGTTATTCACTTTGTATGGGGTTTATCTTTCTTGCGTTTCTAATGTCTTTTGGCGTTAGACACGGAAGAAGGTTCTTGTCAAGAGAACCAAAACTATAGTAGGTTCATTTCTGTACTTCATTGGTGCACGTTCGTATAACGAATAGTGTACGTATCACGTTTTTTTTGTTACTTTAGTCAGTGATGTAGTAATATATATTAACTTATCAATTTCATTCTCCAGTAGTACAGAGTTTAAATTTGCAACCATTACATCAAACAGCATGGTAATAATACAATATTTTTATTTCAATTACATTTAGTTGAAAATACTGCACTTTTCAATGTTACAATAATTTTGATTAAAAATTTTACCACATTCTGGAAATTTACGAGACAAGATAGTTCGGAATAATTTATAGATTTGAATTAATACGCTTCTTCGGATAAATATATTTCGCTAATAATATTTTTTTAAAAAAACTGATGAATTTACATTTATTATTTACTTTTTTAAGATAACTTATTTATTTTCAGTGATAAATTGTGTTATTAGATATTATGGCACAAAAGTATTATCATGTCCATTGAACACGAAAGAAATCATAATGTTGACAAAACTTTTATATTTTGTTTGGAACAAAAGAAAATTGAAACAGCTTGTTTGTCAGTAAATAGCAAATAATAATATTAATAATTAAACGAAACTGCTGTTAAATTAGGTTAAAACATAATTTTGAATGAAAAATGCACAGTCAAGGAATGCATTGACTATTTGTACCAAATATACTTTGGAATACTTGCCTGGGAAAATAATTTGACTATGTATTTTTTTAATTTCGGAAGTGTTTAGTTTTCTAATCATATTTCATTATTCTCCACGCTTTTATTAACCTTTAAAAAAACATGAAATGTTAAGTAATTGAATTTGTAGAGATTAAAATACATAAACTAATTTAAAATTGAGATGATTAAAAAGCTTTTATAATTTGCTTTTAATTTTTTGTTAATTTTTTTATGATTTTATTTCTTTTCTCTACTTTTTTTGAATAAAAAGTATTTTTTTACATTAAACGTTAATATATTTTTTCATTCATGGATGTAATAAAGTTTACTTTCTCTTTTAACACTCTTTTTTAGCACAAGAATTAGCAAAACAATATTTGTTTGTTCAGAAAATTAAATTGTTTCATATGAGCAATACATTTTTTTTTAATGTTTTAATGTGCTAGTTTAGAAAATTTCACATTTTTTAATGAAAAATTGCAGAATAAAAGCATGCATTGAAATAATCAGACAAAATATATTTAAAGCAGTTTTTGTAGGAAAATGATTTGATATTTAAAAATAACTAATAATCAATTTGTAACAAAGCAATAAATGTAAACTACAAACGGTGTAATTCAGTTTATTATATTTATGATTTGCTGATCATTTCATTGTAAATAAAAAAAGTTTTAACGCTCCCCATTACTTTGTTAAAATTTTAAAACAGTTCAAAGCAATTTTTACTTTTACGATTTATTTATTTTGTAGTACATCTTAAAACATAACTATTCACCTATTTATTGTAAATGAAATAATATATAACCCATTCCATGTTTAAGAAATGTCAATTTAAGTATCATTATAAGTACATATTCAATTCATAATTAATCAACGCTTACGACACAATAGAATTACTATTAAGCCTAATAAGAGAGTCTAAACTAACTCAGGGTCCCGGTAATTTTTACCGTAATCTTCATTTCTTATTGGAAACTGTTACGGAACAAAACAAAACTGACATACCGTGATGTTTACAGTAATAATTGCCGTAAAATCAATGTAATTAAACAAATATAACTATAAAATTTACGGTAAAAGTGTATTTCAAGAATTATTTAACAAAGGTATCGGTACTTTATACCGTAATTTTATACGAAATTTCTTATAGTGTTTTTAAATTAAATTTAAGTTAAATTTGGACAAAACCAGATTCAAGAATTATTATTATTTTTTTTTATTTCTAATGGCAATGGAATCAAGTATGAATGTAGAGATTTTGATACAACATTCATTATTAAAAAAAATCATCTACTGAATCCAGAAAGGTTGGCATTTGACTATATAACTTTAATGGATATGCTTAAGCTACTTATATAAAGTGACGTAACAAATTCTTTTAATTTTTATTTATTAAGTTATTTATGTATTTATTGTTGCTTAATTATACCTTCCTTAAGAAAGAATATTTAAAGAAACAACGGGAATTCCGTAGTTGCTGGAGGATCTACATAAAATCAACTTTTTTAAACTTAAACGGAAGCTTGTTTCCGTTTAACGTATTATTTATATTAAATTTGCAGCCAATTCGTATGGAATTAGGGTTCAAACTTGAAATAACTGTCAGAATCTAATATGTCGCTCATCAAACCAAATTGCGATTACAAAAATTCAGCATTATGTGAATATATGTACAATTTCAGCTTTTTAAAACTAGAAAGTAAACATCGTTTCATCAAACATCTAATAAAGTTTGCACCAAATCATTTGATTCAATGCTCAAATTTGTGGTTTTACGTTAAAATGCTATTCATCAGAACATATTATCTCTCCAAATCAATGTTTTTAATTTAAAAAAAAATGAGGCCGAAGACTAAAATATTATTAAAAAAAAACTAAATAACTGAAAATTTCATGCAACTTTTGCTATTTTTTGAATTTTTGTTTGGTTATATTTTTTGAATACATTTCCTGTGCAGAAATTCCATAGATATTCAAAGTTAAGTACAAAATCAACATCTTAAAACGTTAAGGGAAATGAATCACCTTTTTCGAAGGGAATCGGAAATAAAAAAAAATGATATTACAGCAAATTCTTTTGGTATTATGATTAAATAAGTATGGGAATTCCATAGCTTTTAAAGTTATGTACAAATTCGACTCTTTAAATCTTGAATGAAAGCATGGTTTCGTTTAATAGCTTATTAAGCATGCTGCTAATTCAAATGGCATTATGATTAAAGATTTAAATGATTTTTCTGAGAATTTAATAGAGTTTTCTAAATTTTTATTTCAGATTACTAAAAACAATTTTGAATTATAAAATTGATTAACCAAAAGTTTTATACAAATAATAGTTCAGCGCAACTGTTAAACATTATTAACTTTTTGATACAGAATTTTTATTCATCATACTTTTCTTATTTTTTTTCAGTATTATATTTTTATTATTTTATTTTGTATTTATTCAGGGTAAAATATGTGAAATATACTGTATTTAGCATTTTAAAAATTCATTGTCATAAAAACAACATGAAACACTCGTGTCTTTTTCTGCTTTAATGATACAATTTTCCAATCATGGCTCACTTTTAAACTATAAAATATCAAGTTTGTACTTATTTGTGGTTATTTAGATCTAAAAGAAACAGTTATTCATCATAAAAATTTCTTTAATTAATTTAGGCCTATAATTAGTTATTTAATTTATTTAAAATTAATTATTGATACATTTTTGAAATGGAGGAAAAAAATTCAAACTATTTTTTTTGGTATTTATATTTCAGTACAAATATAATTCCGATAATCTAGCAGATTTTTTTAAATAATTATAAGACATTTTTTTATAATTAAACTGGGTCACCGATGTCCTATCTGCATCGAAGTTTAAAGTGATGAGCATCTTTAGGATACGCATCTTCAGCCATGCTCTTTGGCTTACGCATTTATTATAAAGATATAATGACTAGTCCATCCCGAAGTGCAGCGGAAATAAAAATGACACTAAAAACTTACACATTTAAGCTCCTATCAAATAACTCAAACTTCTGCTGATCTTTAAGTAGCAGATTTGCTTCGTACAATTTAACGAGCTTCGAAGATTAAATTTCAAAATCGTTTAGTCCTCTCTTCCGTTTAACACCGTGTTAATGTGCCACTACTGCCATAATCGATTATAGGATTTTCTGTGACTGGTATGACAAGCAAGTTTGTCTCACGTAGCTGAAAGTACCGAACTGAAACTGAAAGAACGTGTTCGAAATCGGTAATGTGTTTGTTTTTTTTTTAAACATTTTTTGGACGAAGAGATCGATTAGTGCGTGTAATGTACGACATATTGAAAATACGAATGTGTTAAAAAGTGTTACGATGTTTGCCTCTTGAACGGGGGCAAAGACTGTTAGGTGACGCTTCATGATTAATAACCTTAATCACGGAATGAAATCACGGAATAGAATGGTGAACTGAAATGATGATTTGAAGAACAATTTAAAGGGAAATTGAGAAGTGGCAAAATTGTTCCTAAAAGCTCGAATAAATATGCGATGGAAATTGCAAATCTGAAATGAAGAAAAATGTACCATTATGTAGTCAGAAAAGAAACAGTCGATGCGTTTTTGTATGAAATAATGTTAAAATTTCGCAATATATATATATTACTTACTTTAATACGTGAGTTATGAATGAAATGATCACGCAATTCGTGATCTTTACGTTGCATATTTCGATTTTTCAAACTTCGAGAAGTGTTCGTAATCTATATATTTCGCAATTCATAAATTTCAAATTTGAATGCTTTGATAAAAATAATCTTTTTTCTAAAACATGCTTAAAATTAGATAAAATATGAGCTATTTTTCCTGAAAGTTATATTATTATATTATTATTTTTTAAATTTATATTTGTATATATTAAATTTAAATATCGTATATTAAATTTATGTATTATATATTAAATTTATATTATTATATATTAAATTTATATTACTAAATATTAAATTTAAATTGTTATATGATTTATATTATTACAACACCAAATTGTTTGCACCGCTCTTAAAGTATTTTTTTAAATCAGTCAAATTCTGCACAGAGAAAAAAATTTATAACATTACCATAATGTTTGGCAATAGAATTTCTAGTAAAAAAAATAACACAAACTTCTGGCAATGTAAAACAAAATATATGGTATTTACGTTATTCATTTGATAAATTCTGTGTTCATATATTTACCGTTTACCAGGATTTCTAGTTTTTAAAGTTATAGTTTTTATGATTAACCCTTTGTAAAAAATGCGAAACTGAAAAATAAATTAAACCGAATAAATTGTGTTTATGCCATGCTCTAAGTTATAGGGATAAAATTACCAAATTTTAGTGCATTTACAAAATTTTATCACATGTTATAAAACCATAATTTATAGTTAATTTTACAAAAATTTTCACCAAAAATTACCGAACTTTTTGATGTTTCCATAGATCCAGAAGCACTGTAAATTTTGCCGCATTCTGATAGCTTTAACCATATTTCTTTTCTCAGTTTTGCTTCCACTTGACATAACACTTTGTGACAAGTTTAGTGAGAAAGCTTCATATAATATTTTTAAACTGAATAATATTACTTATTTTTTTAAATTAATTTTTTTAAATTTATTTATATATTTTTTGAATTTATTTACTTGAGTTTTTTTACTGGAAACGAGGTACAAAAAGTACTGTTAAATAATAATATTTATTACAACTTGAATAGAAGTATTGATGCACTTAAAAGAGTAGTCCTTAACTTCAGCATTGCCACTTTAAAATTATATATTCTTCATTTTATTTTTTAACGTCTTTAACGAAGAGAATAATTAATATATTTTATATTGAATTATGTATATTTTGAAGGAAGTTTATAATGAAGTTATGACAGTTGTTTTTATAATGAAGTTATGGCAGTTACTATACCTTTTTTACCATTAAAATTCTAAAGAAACAAAATAAAATTGCTATTTTGTTTATTTATTTTAAAAATTTAAGTTTAAGAATGTTTTCAAATCATTACATCGAAATATTCATCCAGTGCTATGAATAATAAATATTGACGCAAAACTGTTAAACATATCTACTTTTTAAAACCTTTTCCTAAATTAAACAGAATAAAATATTTTATTTCAATTAAAAATACACTACTGAACTAGTTTATACAGATATAGACATTCATTACAGTGAATGGATATTTATGTAATGTAAAGAAATATCTATAAATGTTAAGAAAGACAACAAACAGCTTTATTTATAAATCATAAAATATTCTAATCTTGCCTGAAGTGTTCTAATCTTTATTTAGTCAGTTTTTGCGTTGCATGCCAGATACTCATTTTTCATATACGTAAAATTCTAAACAAAAACGTTTATGAAAATAGTTCTAGATAATACTTTTTTCTAAGAGCTTTTAAATAACTGTTGTTTCTCAAAAAGAAAGTTTATGTTCGTCATATATAAGAAACATATTTTAATATTGAGTTATATATTTTAAGGAACGCATAACTAATCGATTAAATTGCTCAGCAAATTGATTGGGTATTTAGTATATCAGTAAAGTAAATACCCCAGACCATTTTTTTTTAACTATCGTGATTTTTATAATACTAAGTAATTGAAGAGAATTTTAAGGAAACAAAGACCTAGATAGTTTTACACTACATGATGTTGACTAAGATAATGATAGAGCATATTTTAATCATCCATAATGATAAAACAATTAAAACATTAATATATATTACTAAGTATATTAATTTAAACATTTTTTTCCTGAGTGTTTAAAGTATTAATATCTGTAAGATTTTTTATATTTTTTTCTATTCATTAAAAAAGAAACACTCCCAGTTAATATATATTCACATACTTTATCAAAAATATTCTACAAAATATGATACAAGTTTCTCAGTACTTTCAAATCTCTCAATCCATAGAAGCAAGTCCTAATGCACAAGTCTATAGAGAAAAATAAGCCCTGGGAGTGAGGCACAAGTACAGTTTGCAGCAAAAAAAAAGATCTCACCCTGAATAACTTTCATTCTAATAATCGAATTTTCACTAATTAAATGTCAATCTTAATGGTTCCTGGTGGTGACCTCAAATATGCTAATTAATTAGTGCTGACTATTAATTAAGTTAAGAAATCACGTAACGTACTTTCTCTGAATAAAGATATATTTTTTTACATATCTGGAATCCTGACCCTTGAAATAGGGCGGTTAGACAAAATTTCAAAAAGTTAAGGTCGTCAATTGGGTAGCAATAAAGATTTATATATTTGGCGATATTCCCTGAAAACGGCAAGTAAAGTCGCCACCGCAAATGAATATTTGAAGATAACCCATAGACAAATTAAAGAAAAGAATACTTAATTTTACTCGGCTGCTAATCAACCTGTTTTAGACTATAAAAAATTGAAATAATGTTCTGAGATTGCTCGGAGAGGTTTAATTAGTAAGAGTAAATAGAAAATAACTCGAATTTTCCAGACAATTGACAATTTTTAAGCTGATTTCTGTCCAAAAAGCAAAGATTTTTTTTCTTTTTTTAATATCCTTTGGAAAGGAAATTGGAATCGATTTATAAATTATTTATGATTTCCTAAGCTTTCAGAATTTGAAAACATGAACTTTTTATCTGACATTATTTGGGCTTTTTTGCTGTTTTTACTTTATTTATACGAGGATTTCATACTAAAATCAAATTTAAATAACTTATTATAAATACATACAAAATTTTAAGGATAATATTTTTTACAGTTTGAATCGAGTCTTCTAGGCAAGAAAGTTTGAAAAGACAAAAGAAAAGTGCCTGAAAAATGTAGATTGATATAGTAATTCTAATGCGCATTTGCAAGGTTTTATATAATTTAGGATAGTTCTTTTTTCTACAACTAAAGGAATTGCTGAATGTTAAGTTGCATGTTAGAAACATTGAAATCTGCTACATTTAAGCATAACATATTGAAATAATATATTACATATTGTATAAGTAATTTTTCAAAAAATCACTTCATTCTGCCAGATATTTAGGTTACATGGTTTCCTTTGGATAAAGATGATTTGCAAATAGCATCCTGATGTTTTGATACATTCTGAAATTTATTTTCACAAATTCACCATAATATGTCTCACAACATATTCCTCAATTACGGTAAGCTACATTCATCACCAAATGCCGTTACTATGATTTCGTTTTCTAAGATATATTAGATGTTGAGAAATTTTAAGATGCTTAAAGATGTTGAATACGTATTTGCATTAAAAATTATAAAATATATATTGAAGAAATTGATAAATATATTATTCCAAATCTAAGCATAGGTATGTATATTATTGATTGTATCATCAATTATTGAAAAAACAAACGAAAAAAAATAAAATATCACATTACTTAAAATAATATAATATCACATAACATAAGCACAATCTGATGTATAATCATATTCTATCAGAAGCCCTTTTATAAAACTCGACATTCGTTGAATAAAATGTTTTATTCAAATTTCTTTACTTCATTTCTTTCTTCATTTTCAATTAAATTAAATAATAAAAACCAATAAATAATTATTAAAACTATTTTTTGTATGAAATTTTCCTTGGGAAATTGGGTTTATAAGTGGTTGCAATTTTTTTTGAATTGCTTAATTAGTTTTAAAAATATGACTAAAAGCGCAAAACGTGAAATTAACATTAAGGGGTCCGAACTTTGGATCACTCTCTTGTCCAAACTATGAGGACTATATTTCCTAGTTTACCTCCACCCCCTACATTTTGAAGGAAATATAAGGATTAAGTACGTTTTTGTGTCCGATTTCCTAACTTAATTAATAGTTAGCATTAAATAATTTGCTTATTTGAAGGTCACCCAAATTTGAGTACTTTTAATTGAAAAATTTATTTTGACCGTAAAGCTTAACGCAACAAAAAAAAAAACAAATATATTTTAATTTTTGCAATAATATTTATCTTAAAATCACTTAATCTTCATAAATAAATAAATATCACTGTAAAAATTACGACGAGAAATTTACGGTAAAATAGGATTTCAGGGTTATATGAAGTAATTTCGTTGTTTTCTAAATTGGGTTAAAAATTACAAGGCTACGAAGGCGAGCATTGATATTTGTGAACTCTGTATTAGGTTGGATGTTCACCACCGTTTAAAAATAAATAAAAGGAAACTTATCCTTCCTAAATGCAAAGAATGGAAAATTGTTATAATGACATGCACTTTTAAAGAGTATATGTTTTCTTGTTAAAAGTATTCATTTACCTCACAGAAAAAAAAATAATCTACTACTTTCAAATGATTTTTCGAAATCATTTAGATCTTATATTGACATCTATAAGATACAGAAACTAATTATATTGTATTTTTATTAAGTACTTCCGTATTTTATTGCGCTGAAAAATTCTGCCTCTTGTTTGCATATTAAACAAGGAAAAAAGACAGAAAATACAATGCTAAATATACAATCAAATCTTTTTATGCTAGAAATGATTATAATTGAGTAAAAAATTTATTATCTGTGTACAATATTTATTGCATCGCTCTAAGATCTGAATAAAAAATATTCTCACACTCAAAAAATATCAATATCTACCATGAGTAAATTCAATAGTTACTAAAACTTTGAATTTGGAAACTTTAACTAGTAGATTAACTGTTTCAGCGAAACTTTATCGAACGATTGAAAAGTTTCATTTTTTTTTGCAACAACTATTTGCTTTGCTCGAAGAAGTTTTGAAATTATTTCCAAGTTTTAAAGAAAGGAAATTTCATCATTTTCATGACTTTAAAAAGATTTTTTCCCATTTTTAGTTCTCATGATATTTTTTTTTTTTTGAAAATTTGAACTAAATAAAATATTGTTACTTAAAACATATGTGTTTCAAATTAACGATTTATTACAGATATTTTTCAGCAAGAACACTCAATCGAAATTGATGGTATCATGTTTACTGGTAATATACTTACTAGCAATTTAAACAGCTTTGAAAACTTAAAAATGCTTTTTAAGTAACTTCGATTTATAAAAGGTTTCAAGTTTCAATATTTTGCACAGCACAATTTTATTTAAGATTTTTTTTTAAAATTTATGGTTAGTTAATATTATTTTAATGGTTTAAATATTTATTACCGCTTTAAAAGCAAATGAAATATTTTCTTACTATAATACCTTACCAATTAATGGCAGAGAATATGCTATTTAAGAACTATTTAGGTTCAATAGTTAGTGAAATATAAGTTTGTATACTCTTAATAGCCATTAAATATTTTCTAGATTTTTAATACCATTTAATTCTAGAATTGAGCATTTATTTTTAATCTTTTTATTAATTAACATATATTAATTAATTATTTTTCTCAGAAAAAAATACTTAAAATTGAAAACTTAATTTATAAAATAGATTCCAATTTAAAAACAAATATTAATTCATGTGAAATAGATATTTTCAATGAACGTTAAGAAAAAAGTTCATCTGAATTTATTGGTGGTTAAAATTACTTGTTAAACCTTTACCACAAAGTTTTTGTTAAAAAATATTTCTCATGCTTTTTCATTACTTTGTATTAATTTAAGTCAAAATAAGTGAAAAATATTTAGTATTTTAGCTGTTTATAGTTATAAAATAAAGCATGAAGCACTGGTGCCTTTTTCAGCGTTAAATGTAAAATCATCCGAACTTGGCTCACTTCTAAGCAATAATTTCTCAAATCTGCACTTATTTGCAGTTATTAACATCTAGGAGAAAAAAGTTAGCCATCATTGAAATTTATTTAATTTGCAGAATTAATTATTGCTGATGTTTTGAATATAAATAAAAAAAAAATTCAATCTACTATTTTTGGGTATTATAATTTAGTAGGAATATAATTTCGATTTAGAATTCAAAAATGTCAAAACACATTTTTGCGTGTAAATGGAGTGTCGGAAAAATATAGAAAAAGGATACAGAGGTCCCATCTGCGTCAAAGAGTTAAATTGTATCTATTGTCAAAGTAAAAATAAATAATAGTTAAGTTCATTCCACCATCATCTCTTCACAGCGCGTTGATCAGACTATTAGAAAAAACTATTTAGACTGTTTTTTATAAATAAAAAAATACCAAAATTCATTTTTGCTTGTTATTTGAGCATCAGAAAAAATAAACAAAAAAGACACTGACGTCTCATCTGCGTCAAAGAGTTAAATTGTATCTATTGTTATTTATTGTGAATATTTCAAATTCACATTATTTTTAAATATAAAGCAAAGTTTCTTCTATCGACATTGTGAGTGCTTTACTTCTATTTGTTTTTATATATAAAAAAATGAGAAAAAAGTTTTTAATAATTATATATTGCGCATTTATAAGTACTCGCTGTCTAAAACTAATTTTTAGGTATCTTTAAAATTCACAATGATTTTAAGGCTGTTTCCTTATGTTGCGTAAATATTGTGACAAGCTTTGTTGTGACAAGAGGGTTGCGTAAATGTTGTGACAAGCTTTTAGGGGAGTTAGTGTGCATAATCAGGATTAAGACTGCCCAAGAACCCATACCTGGAAATGGCGTTCTACGCCGCAAGGGGTAGATCCCTATAATGAACTGTTTATATAATGTGTTCTTCTGAACAGATCATA
Source organism: Parasteatoda tepidariorum (assembly GCF_982258835.1). Classification (NCBI taxonomy): domain Eukaryota; kingdom Metazoa; phylum Arthropoda; class Arachnida; order Araneae; family Theridiidae; genus Parasteatoda; species Parasteatoda tepidariorum. The sequence continues at coordinate 67,122,534 of NC_141764.1, forward strand.
ATTGGGGGTGCACCCTTAGCCACATACAAAGACAGTTTTCGGGTATAGGTTCTTATAAAAATGGTAGATTTAGGAGGGAAAAAAAATATTACACATTTCAGATCAGCACACGCGGATTAGGCGAGATTAAGTATATGAATAAATGTAACAAAAAAGTTTTTTTCCCCGGTGTAATTTGTCGTCTTCTGGACTGGCCGGTATTCAGATCAACTGTACCATATGTAAAATGTGTTATTTCAAAATTATTTATTTACTGTAAATACTTTGTTTTTCTCTTTTTTAATAGTTAAATAAAATTTAATATCTTTTAAACTTAAATGCGTTACTTGTGCACAGGATTTTTGTTTAAAATAATAAATTCAAATTTTATATTTCATATTGTGCTTTAAAAAAGTGCTGTCTAAAACGGACAATTGTCTATTCATACTGAATTTGAATTTGTATTCTATACTCTTGAAGAAAAATGAACACAAAATTTACTAACACTTTTATTTGCTAGAACTGCATGGAAAAAGGATATACTTCACAAAGGTACTCCAGGAGCTCAAAATGTTTCCACTGTATAACATTTTTAGCAAGTCATCTTCAAAAGGACCAAATGCGATAATAATAATTATTTTTTAATAAATTTCTATTTAAAAGCAATATTCAACAGTATAACTGAGGGGCCATGGGAAGCACAAAAACTCCGCAGTTCTCATGCTGTCGAATTCAAATTAATAGTAAATGCGTGTTTGCTAACCGACGCTTAGGAACATGTGAGAGAAATCCGAAAATTGGCGAGTTATCGATAAATTATACGGCCAAAAATAAAGCCATCCCCGCTCTGCCGCAAAGGAAAAGTTAAAAAGCCATAGTTTAAATGCCTTACATTTGAAACAAAGTGATAATTTTAAACTTTATGTATAATTTTGCCGTGAAGAATTATATAGGCTTTAAAACATATAAATAACGTCAATATTTTATAAGTTATTTAGCTTTTTAAAAATCGCAAATTTGGCGACATTTTTCCACATAGATGAAAATTATCAAAATCTCTGCCTTATTCTCATTTTTATAAGACAAGGTAATATAGAATTGGAGTAAGTTTTTAAATATTAAAAAAAAATAAGACTGCAAAAGCTTTTCATTCTTATAAAAACTGCGGATTTTCTCCATATTGACATTTTACTCCATTTTCAAAATAAGCGTTCACACCGCTGCCTTTATATAGGCTAAACTTGACCTAACAGCTCTGAATAATAGTTGAAAAATTTAATCACTTTCTAAAACTTAATCACTGAAAAAAACATTAGAATTTGATATAATCCTATCATTTTTGGTAAAAACATAAAACTGTTCCAAGAAAATAAAGTTGAAAATAGAATTAGAAATTTGTTCTGTCACTTCTCTAAATTAATAAGTTGTGCACTTGTATTGAATAAAAAGTTAGCCATTATATTGATTATTAAGAAAGGAAAAAAAAAGGTATTTATGTACCCTTTTTATAAAGTGGGATAAAATAATAAATAATTGATATAATTTACAATAAATAATTGATATAATTTAATTAGAACAGTATTAAGAAAAGTTTTAAGAAATATACTTATTACTAGGAACTTAAAAGCTACGAAATATGTAAAGCATGTAATGCCATCACAATATTTCTATGGTTATGTATGTTAGAAAAAATACGAATCTGAAAAAAGCAAAATTAACAGGGCTGATTCATGGTGTGTACTTGGCCTAAAGTTTTCTCATTTATGCAAAAAAGTAAAAGCACTTACAAAGCATAAATCATTCATTGAAAAATTACTGTAGAAAGAATGAATCAAAGTACCTTTTACCCCTTAGAGTAATTACGGTATCTTTTTGAAATACAAAGCATGCAAACCATTACAACAGAGTGCCAGTAACAAATAAAAAAAACGTGAAAATAAAGTTTGAAATAATTCTTCAAACTATGTTCTAAACAAAATTACTATTTGTGAATACTTGGTAATTTATTGCTTTCATACATTGAGAAGTATTTATGACTTGAAAAACTATTAAACTATCATACAAAATAACTTTCACTAGAAACTATTAAAAGAAACAAGTAATTTATCTCTCAATTAATTGTCTAATATTTCACTTTAAAGTAACCTTAACCATCCTTGAATAGGATATTTTTGAAATTAATTTTAGTCCCCTTCAAGCACACTCAACTGAAAACAGTGAAGCTAATTAGTTACTTATGCCTTGTTATGCATGTTGACTAGAGAGAAAAAAAAACACAGATTTTCAACTTTAATCTATTAAAGTGGACGTTGAGCAGTTTGAAACTTTTCTATTATACTCTGAATTTTCGAAATACTTTCATTTTCCTTTTTTTTCCCCTTCAATAGAGTCTTAACGAGTGATTTTGGCAGACTGTTCTCGAAATCGTGGAAAACTCCTGCTCACAAGGAATGATTAATGGGGAAAATTTCAGAGGAAAAGGGAAAATAGAGGGAAAGTAGATGAGGGAAGAAAAAATGGAAGCATTCAAATTTTTCTGGTAACCCGTTTCTGGCTTCGGTACAACTGGTTGATTAATTCTGCGTTTCAGTTGGCTTTGACGCTGGAATAGCGAGCTTTGAAAGTTCATGTACTTCATTTTTGATGCATTGTGAGTAATTTGGACGCATTCTGTTTGGATGTTGATGAGGCAGTACTGTTTGCATTTTATTTAGTTTTGGAAACATGGGAAAATGAAGATTTAAATCATTTCTTAGAAAATATTTGTTTTCGTTAAATTAAATCTCTCTATTTGTTTCGAAGACACGCAGTTTTCTAAAGGTAATTTATTTCTAAAAGGGACCTCTGAAGTTTATTAGAACATTCGAAAAATTCTTGATGAATGTTATGAAAACATGCAGATGAGAATGTTAATAAGTATTTCGTATTCGTCACAAAAATTCATAGTTTTTCGAAGCATCGGAATTTTTTTTTAAATTTTTCCAGGTTTTCCCAATCCTGAATGAAACAAATATTGAAATTGTTTCAGTCCCAAAAGTTGATAAATTCTGCATTTCAGTTGGTTGATTAGTGCGTTGATTAATTCTGCGTTTCGGTTTGCTTTTCGCTGGAATATAGGGAGGTTCGAAAGTTCATACTTCATTTCTGATGCATTGAGAGTAATTTGGATGCATTCTGACTGGAGCCTGATGAGACAGTGTTTGCATTAATTTAGTTATGAAAATATGGGAAAATGAAGATTTAAATCATTTCTTATAAAACATTTGTTTTCGTTAAATTAAATCTCTCTATTTGTTTCTAAGACATGCAGTATTCTAAAGACAATTTATTTCAAAAAGATGCCTCTCAAGTTTGTAAAGGCATACGCAAAATTCGTAGAACATTATGAAAATTTGCAGTTGAGGATACTAATTAATAAGTATTTTGTAATCGCCACTCGAATTTGCAGTTTTTCGAAATATATGAATTTATTTTTTCCAGGTTTTCCCAGTGATGAATTATACAATTATTGAAAATGTGTCTGTCTCAAAAATTATTATATTGCATGTTTTCAAAAAACCATTGACAATAATAATACAATAAGAAAGAATACCAATTTAGTTTTGAATCTATAAGGACTCGAGGACACATTATGATTAGTTGATTGTGTTTCAAATGTGATGCGATTAGCTTACTGTGATTTACAGTGCTGCAATGTCTCGAGACCCAGTTGTGATTTCTCGTGACCTTTCTCCGACCTAGTCGAGATTTCTCGTGACTTAGTTGCGATTTCTGGTGACCTATGTGTGATTTCTGGTGACCCAGGTGCGATTGTTTATGACCCAATATTGATTCGGTAAACGAAATTGTGAGTTACTGCTACTCAAAATTTACCAAGTAAGAATTTCGGGATTTATTTCGTCTCGAAATTCGAACGTTAAATTTTTCGCGATTGTTTATGACTCAAATTTAGATCATAACAAATAGTTTAAAATCACATAACCGCAACTGTATTTTTTTAAAAAAAAAGTTGCAATTGCTTGACAAAATTGAAATTGTATATGGAAAACCGAATGCAACATATTTTTGAAACCTAACAAATTAAATTACCAACACCATAACATGGGCATCATAATTCGATAACATTAAAATAAAAAGTAAATTTAAAGAAAAAAAGGTTTTTATTATGATCTGAAATATAGTATTGATTAAGTGTCATATTATATTTTTAATTGTGTGGGAAATCCACGGTGATTTTCATTCCAGCTTAAAAATACCTAGTTTAAAATCCGTTTAAAACTTATTCGAAATATTTTTCATATATATTCATTTTCAATCAATAGTTTCTTTGAATAAAAAAAATTTTTTTTTGTTCATACATTATTTGTTTTAGTTTCAACAGTAACAAACTTTCGTAAAAACATTTTAACGGATATTCAAAAGAAGATTAAAAAAAGAAAAGTGTGTCAAAATTTATGAATAAATTGAAAAGAGAACTACAGACGGATTTAAAATAAAATTTGTCTTCTTATCAGCAGTTTTTTTTCTCTTCAAAAGGTATAATTAAGAAGAAATAAAAACTGTACATTTTGAGGCTTAATAGCATTTGCTGGTTTGATACACAATCTTTTTTGAAAAATACATTTCACTTTTTCTCCATTTCATTCCGAAGTTTTTTTTTAAAACCATTTCCGAAATCTTCTTGCTATTTATTTTTACTCTAATTACGTCAGTGCATTTTACTATATTAAAAAGCAATGAAGAGGAAAAAAAAGTCCAAAAGCTTTTTTTATGTCAATATATTTTTTTTTCGTTCATTTATTTCGACGCTTCAGCAAAGAATTCGAAAAGAATGTCAATGAAATAATATCAAAAGAAAATACAATAAAAAGGAGAAAGAAAAATTGGAAAAGAAAAATGAAATGGATTGAAAACTACCTCTGAAAATCGTTTTCAATGCTTTTAGTATAAGGCGTAATAAAGAGCTCATTATCCAGGTTTCGGATCTGGCGACGCAGAAACCGGGGAAGAAAATTTCGATTTTGTTTGTTTTTAACCGTTGGGTTCGTAAATTGATGTGGAATTTATCGATAAGGTTTAGCACCTCAATCGAAGATTCAGGTCTCCACAACGGCTACGGAAAACGATAAACTTTGTTATTTTAAACCGAAGAAACTGGAAAAACAATTTCCACCGATATCGAAGGCGATTTGCACTTGAGTTATTTTTCTTTTAACCTCATCGGTTATAATCTTGAAATTTTCATTAACAGACCCAAGAAATGACATACTTCGTCCTTCCTGAACAATAAATTCTAAAAAATTTCAGTGCAAATGATGAATGTTCTGTAAATGCAAATCATGGAACTTCTGAAGGTAAATATAACTGTAAAATTAGACTTCTCCCGAATTTTCACTGTAGCAAAAAATTTTATATTAGTCCTTGTAAAAAGTCTATGCTATCTATGAATTAGCTAGAAACGCTAAAATTATTCCATTTATTTGGAAACTTATAGAATAATATTTCCTGTAAAATGAGATTTCGTTTGAATCCTTACAGTAAATTGCAAGCAAAAAGCCTTATATCACTGATTAATTCGAGGTGATTTTTTTTTTATTCTTACCAGAGTATGAGGACGTAATATCGTGAGGCTTAGTTAACGCAAAGCATAACCTCGTAATGAGAGAATTTTAATATTTAGAGATATTTGTACTCTCTAGCAGTAAGTTATGGAGGAAAAAAAACCTACTAGTGTCATCTTTAAGAATGATTTTTACTGGATAATAGGACTTAATTTGAATTCTTGCTGTAAACTTCATGGAGAAAAGCCTGCATTACTATTTAATTTGCGGTGATTTTTTTCCCATTGATAATCTGAGAACGTAACAGCATGAGGCTTTACGTCAGGCAGTAACTCGATGGAATTTTAAAATACAGTGAAACAGCGGCATCTGTACTTTCTTTCGAAATATTATAAAGTAAAAAATCAGCATCTTTATTAGAAAAGCCACGCCATGAAAGCTTTATTTTTTAAGTGTGTTTCGAGCGAAACGTATCTTATGTTATACACCAAGTCACTTGCTGTATGGAACCAATGTTGTAGAATGTTTAGGGAAAGTATTCCTACAAAATGGGGGCTCTCCCGTATTTTTTTCTGAAATAATTAGAGAAAAATTTATACTAGTGCCTATCAGGGACTATTGTAGATTTATTCTCTGAAATAATTAATTTCTTGTCGTGAGGCTAATGTCACAACCATGTAGTACGAACTTTTGAGTTATATATTACTTCAAATCTTCTGAGTATCCTGTAACTCTTTATACACAAAGTATTCGAAGAAAAAACTTACATTCTATTGCAATTATATCGGTATAATATCTCGGTAGCATTATTATCGGAAGTTGCTTGCGATTCCTAAGAATAAAGTCATATTGGATTAGACGTCACGACTTTATGCCCATGTCACTTAGCTTTCAACTTTTCTACGGTATACATAGATAGTGTAGAGTGCTTATTTGTGTATTTTAGGACAAGTAAGTCATTGGTGCTCGTGGGAAATCCCGTGGATCATTTTAGAGAAATCTGAATTTGACGAAAAATGATGATTTTTACCAACAATGGAAATGTAACAACCATGGCAAACCATGTATTTGGAGTAAAAATTCCCATTTTTGGCAAGCAATCTTATTGTTTGGGGTCTTTTTCTTAAATGTGCAATGTAAATTGCAAAAGCACCACTCCATACAACCGAGACATGCTACTACCAGATATTTCGTCCAACATTTCAGATAATCATATAAATTTTTATGGCAATTAATCGTCCCCTAATTCCAGCACATAATATTAATATTTATAATTCTCTTGTCTAAATTATTTACCCAAATTTATAAGGAAATCATGTTGCATAATATTATTTTATGGAAAAGCTTTGTATTAAGATTTCCGACAACGCGTTAACAAGATATTTTTACAACCAGCGTTTGAAATAGGAAAAAAATCTAAATATATTTGCAAGAAACAGCTTTGTGTTTACTAAATTAAAATACTGGTCATACACGCCAATCCCCGGCCAGGTGGCCGAGCCGTTAGCGTGACTGATTGCGAAGTCAATGGCTGCGGGTTCGAATCCCGCTCAGGGCATGTATGTTTCTCTCTGTGTGGTGTCCTCTGTTGTGAGAGATGTGTGAATGTGGTCCACCCTATGAACGGGTATCTATGGCGTGGGTAATGTTGCTCACCTCCGTAACTCTGGTTACAAGGTGATTACCAGGCAACGCAAAATAAGCAACACTTCCGGTACTTTCCGTGACGGAGAACGATAAGTTCAGTGTCTGCCATTAAAAAAAACATTAAAATACGGTAATTGATTTAAATGAAAAAGAGAATTAGAGTTAATAAGGAAATTTGCAATAGCTTTAAAAACAGATTTTTTTTTAAAGTTATTTTCAAGAAACATAAATGTTTTATTATAAATATCTTACTTAATCGTTTGATTTTAGATTATTAAATTAGGCACAGTATACATGCTTTCTTCCAAAAATTATTACAAAATGTTAGCTCGATAAATACTATAAATTGTTATTTTTAAAAATTAATAAAACAGAAAAAAAGAATAATTCATGCATATAATTTATTAAATTGAAAAATATGATTAAGACATTTTAATTAAGTATTATTTTAGAAAATAAGTTATTTATGAAAGGTCTAATTATTTTCAATATTTCATAATATTTAATCCATAATTATCAAGAATCTGAAATTGTAACTAAATATAACTTAAAATTAATTAATATTTAAGCCAAATCACTGCTTTGCAAACATTTCATTAAAACCCATAATTATTACGAACAAAATGGATTGTAGCTAATATTAATGAGCATGGGTAATTGAGGGCTTACCCGACATCCTGTTTCCAAATCTCTTACTACGCATTGGATTGTTTGAATCGTAATGAATCTGTAGTTTAAACATAACTGGAAATCCCTTTCTATTGCATATCTTGCATTATAGAAATCAAAGGTTGATTTTGTAAAAATGCATTTTTTTTTTAAATCTCATGATTTTTAGCCGAAATACAATTGCGATTTAATTTTCCTGATTATATTCTGTTTCCCATATTTCCGCTGATCAGTTTCCTATTTGCAGTCGATTGTTCGAAAATCAAATTCGATTGTTTTAATTCTGATATTTTTATTCTGTTGCTCCTGTTTCCACTTCATATTTTATTCCTATTGCTCTAAATTTTAATTTTTTTTTCTTGTTTGTTTTGAAATCCGATTTTGTTTGTTGAACTCCCATTCTATTGTTTAAATCTTGCATTCTGCTGTTTCAAATTCTATTTCTTTTGCATTGAATTTTTTGTTTTGTTATTGCGTTATTCCTCTGGTATAATTAGTAAAAATAATTTTTTAACCTTTTTATATCGTATATTTTTTAGACGAAAATCAATTATGAACAATTTAATTTCTCTGTTTTTTTTCTCTTTTTTTTGTTTCGCATATTTTCGTTCAGCAGTGTCAAATTTTCACTCTAATAATTTGAATGTTCATTCTATTGTACAAAAAATTCCATTTTATTCTTTCAAATTTATTCCATATTTCTAAACAGCTATAATTTCACCTTCATATTTCATTTCTACTACACTAAATTTTAAATTTATTGTTTAAAATTCCTATTTTGTTCCCTGAATTTTTACTATTTTTTGTTTGTTAATATATTATTATTATTGTATAATTAATAAAAATACAAATCTTTAACAATTTTAACCTTTTTATGTCATAAGTATTTTAGGCAAAAAACAACTATGATTTAATTTTTCTATAAATGTATAATAATATTTTGTTTCTCATATTTCCCTTCAACAGTTTCAAATTTTTATTCTATTGCTTTAAATTCCCTTTCTACTGTTCGATACACACATTCTATTGTTTTAAATATCCTATTACTTTTCTATTGTTTTAGTTTTCTATTTTATCTGTTTCATATTTCCTTTCTATTGCTTCAAATATTAAATTTGTTTTAAATTCCTATTCTGCTTCTTAAATTTCCATTCTCTTGTTAAATTTTTCCACTTCATTGTTTCAAATTATATTTCTATTAAGCTAATTTTTCACTCTTTTGTGTTAAATTCCTATTCTATTATTCCAATTTTATAAAAGATCTACTTTATTATCTCTTTTGTAGTTCTTACATTCCAATTTATGAAGTTTCTATTTCATTGCTCCAAATTTTTGTTATATTGTTCCAAACTTCCTTTTTTCCCGGTTTCTTTATTTAATTCCATTTAATTTTAATGTTCTGTATTAAGTTCCAGTTTTAGCAATGTAAACAGATATGTTTTAATCTGACTAAACAGTGCTTGTTTTTTTTTTGTTTTTTTGCTTCTATCACAAAACTTATTTCAATTTCAAAAATAATAAAAAAGTTTGCAAAAAAGCATACAAAAGGAGACAAATTCACAAATTTGTTTGTACTCAGTTCAAGGGCCACAAGCATAAGCTTGCATTCGGAAAAAAAACGCTGTCAAGTTATTTAGAGAAACAAATTAACTTGATTCAATGATATTTAGACCATTGATTTGGTAAATTTTCTGTTTATATAATGATATTTTACCGGAAATTTTGGTTTTAAAAATTTTAGTCCTCATTGCTACGCATTTAATAAAAAATACAAAACTTAAAAGTGAATTTAACCAAATAATTATTTTTTCATCGTGATCTAAGGTAACATCATGAAATTACTAAATGGTGCAGGATTTATCAAATTTCATAACATATTATAAACTAATTACATCATAACATATTACTACTTACCAATATCCAATCTTCACCAATATCTTCACCAATATCCTTAGTTATTTGGTAAAAATTGTCAAGCTTTTTAACAAGGTGAGATATTAACATAATGATACAGAAAATAAAAACTGTGAATAAATGACAAATGTTAGGCATTTAGAAAATGCTACGATCAAATTGTTTAAAACATATTATTTAACCATTTAGATGTAACAAAAACCTTCCCATAGTAATAAAAACGCATGTACCTATGTCTTATTCTTATGTACATTTGTTTTATCATGTGTTGCGGCTTAGTTCTGCGATACTGTTCTAGTAATCAATAGTAAAATTGTTATCTTTCAGATGCTTGTAACTGGATGATATTATTATAATACTCAATAGTAAATTGCTGTATTTACAATAGCATTAATAGACGCCATGTTAACGCCGATGGAAGATAGTTAAGAAATTAATGTCAATTGAAGGTGAAGGAAAATCAAATTTGAGGCATTTGGAAAATGCTATGCATGAAATGTTTAAAACATATTTTTTAACAATTTAAATGCAACAAAAAACCTTCCAAGTAATAAAAATGTATATACCTACGCTTCGTTTCTATATATATTTGTTTTATTATTTGTTGATTCTTGGTTCTGGGAAACTGTTCTGGTAATCAATATTGAAAATATTATTTTCTTAGAAGTTTGGAATTAGATGATATTATTATAATACTCAACAGTAAATTGCTGTCTTGACGCCATGTTAACGTCGATAGAATATAATAACTATCAAATTATCGTCAATAGAAGGTTAAGTAGTTTCTTATTAATATATTGTGATGTCTCAAACAATTTTTTTCCAATATTGATTATAATTTTGAAACTATTTGCACAAAGTTATGAGATGATATAGGTAGTAATACACTCACTTCTCAGATAAGTTATTTTTAAATTTGATTCCTTAAGTACAAATTCCTAAAGTATGTATTCTTTTAAGTATTCCTTAAGTATGCTGCCTTTCCTCTAGCTTTTTATTTTGATTGTATTGATATACATTATATAATTTATTTCGATCAACTTATTTAAAATATTTGTCTTTAAGCAAAAACGATTTTCTAAGTCTTTGATATCGTCATTCCATTTTCGTTTGCAAATTTTCTATTTTATGTATTCAGGCAGGAATTAAATATGAAAAGAAAGCTTTCTACAGTATTTGCAATATTCTTGCAAACTATGTTTTCTGAAGCAAAATGTTCTTAACAAACACGGCTGATACTTAAAATGCTATTTGAAAAAACTCGAAAGAAAACTTCAGCTTCCGTTTCTAGATTTACTTCAAGAACGCTATTTGCATTAAAAAGCAGAATACAGCATTGAATATTCTAAAACACTTGTAGAAATAAAAGATAAAACTAAATAGAATGATCGAAAACACTAAAATGGTTTTGTATTTCCACTAAAAGCTTCGTAGAGCAACATCGTCGTAGAAAACATGTATTCGATAAAGATCAATAAATTCTTTTTCGATGCGAAAACCAGAAAAGTTTTGTTTGAACAGGTAGAATGCTGGGAAAATGAGTGTTATGTTTTCTTTTGTGCTCTGCAATCAATCCGAAAGCGTAGTTGGGAAATTTCTTGAAATATTGGAACACAAATCTATGATAATATAGGAAAAATTGAATTTAAAATTGCTTGTTTTTTTGTACTTTTTCTTTCTGAAAAAAATAATCTTATAATAGAATCACATTTTTTAATAAAATTCGTAAGTGGTTGTATTTTATAGAGCATTTGTTACGTAAATGCAATTTCAAGGATTACTAAGTATCACTTAATTGACATTAATTTACTTTATTTATAGGTTGCGCTAAGATATTTTAATTGCATATGTGTCTATGCTATATAATGTATTGCAAATATATTACATTGCGTTGAATAAATATGCTCGCTTTCGATGCCGGAACCAGAAAAAATTTATTTAAACAAGTAGATTTTGTTGTTATGTACGGAATAAAATTGTGTATAATAATCAATCATCAAGCATATTGAAATCTTACATAAACTCGGTATTAGGTTAATATTTGCTTTCCCTCTTTACAATATACTGTTTCAAAAAATTTCTGGTTACTGATTTCATTCATAAGCTAGAAAATGACAGCCAGGATAATAACAATTTGCAATTTTACAGCATTGAACTTAACTTTTTTTTAACATTTCGGCCTAAGATGTTTACTTTCTTCTGAAAAATTAGATTTCTTGAAATTATTCAGGTAAATCTATGTAGATTAAGTTATTAATGATTTCAAGTAGACAGGAAAATGGCAACATGAAAACCAACTCGCCTTCTAAAATTTTTTAAATAGACTTTGAACAAGAAAGTTGTCTTATTTCAGGAATTTAGAGCCATGTTCTGATAGTATGGTATTCTAATCAATCTCTTTACCTAAGATATTGATTGCTGGCCCTATCTAGTTTGGTTATAAATTACTAAAAAAAAGTTGCCCGGTAAATGACTGATTTTCATGTGACAAACAAATTATTGACAGAAAAAAATTATTTTCAACAAAGTTTTTGGAAATAATACCCTCTGCACATAGCCTACAAATGCTTACAATTGTTGAGCTAAAAAAATTGATGTTGAAAAATTTATGAGAAGTTTTGAAGCTGATTATTATTGAAAATATTGTTTGTGACATACCAGGAAAATGCCATTTTGAAATTAAATTAAATTTTTAAATCTACAAAACAGTCAATGCTAATGCAAAATCAGTTTAAAATTATAACAGCAGTGCAATTTATTATTATTTTTTTAGAAAGATCTTTTAGTAGTATAGTGTTAGATCTTGGAGCAAAAGACTGTCAATTGCCGTATTTCGTGAGAATCACCATATATATATATATATATATATATATATATATATATATATATATATATATATATTCCAAAGATTAATAGGTTAGATACGACTTTATTTGTTAGAATCCTAGTACAACTGCTATACGTAATTACAGTTTTGATAACTGCTTTATAGATCTTTAACTTGATATCCTTAGTAAGAAGTTTATTCTTAAATAAGTATTGGTATAATTAAAAATTATTTATTTCCTTTTTGCATCCTGGAGTTAATTTTATCTGAAATATTCTTAGTATCATTGATAATTGAACCAAAGTAGGGGAAGCAAGAAACTCTTTCAAACTTATAGTTATCTACTGCAAGCACTGATGAAATAGTGGTAGATTTTGCTAGTGCCATAATCTTTGCTTTTAATCATTAATAGCGAGGCTTGCATAAAGAAACTTTTGAATTTATTTCTCAAAAAATATTGGATTTTCATTCAGATTTCACAATTTATTATTTTGAATTAGTTCTATCAATGAGAAAACCCAAAAATAACTTTTTATCACGAATAACGCTCTTCTTCTGTGGTTAATCCTTTGCGTGGTATTCAAGGCAAATATAAAATTTTTTGATAACTTATTACTTAATAACTACTTCAAAATAGAGCAAAATAAATTTATGAAATTTTTGATAACTTATTACTTAATAACTACTTCAAAATAGAACAAAATAAATTTAATGTATGATTTCAGAGCCTAAAAAAACTGCAGGTAACAAAATCAAGCTCTATTATCGAGTGACACTTCGAATAACATCCTTGTTAGTACACTGTAAGAAATTGTAGTTCACCCCAAAAATGTTGCTATCTAATTTACGCCAAAGTAGAGTAATGAAGCGCCATACATAAATATTGGAAATAATGTTTCACTGCACCAATACTCTTTTACACTATTTGGTGGAAAATTGTCTCCGCCATTTTTTCATTCAATAACATTAAAATTTATAATAACCCGTAATGCAAGATACAAATAAGAGTTAATAAATTTATTTTTGAATTATATTATAAAGCACGAATCATGAATTTAGAATGTATATATACGCACTAATTCTTAAAATAAAATTTGTAAGTCAAACAAGCAAGTAGCCTAGCGAGAATCTTAAGACGAATTCAAACTAGGCTTAACAGAACCTAAATAGATAGAAATTATACATTATAAAAACTGTTGATTCAATTCAAAGAGATTTAACAATTGAAATATAATTATCCCTATTACGCAACTGAAAATGTATATTTATACTTAAAAGCGAATTTTTATTTCCGTTGATGAATATCAAAATTGATGGTTTCATCAGTTCATTCCTATTGTAAAGAAGCTTCTCGTGATATTTTTCGTGATATTTGATGTTTGTACTCGCGTCAGTTGAAATTCAAATCGCACCAACATTGGTATTTTTGGAAGTGAAATTGATTCTCGTATGGTGCAAAAGCGGGAAAGTTTGGAGAAATATTACTCAATATGAAGTGTTTATACTTAATAAACCATATTGAACTTTATATATCATACATATAAAAAAATCTTATGTATAAAAAAAAATCACATATATTAAAAAAAATCGTAAATAAAACGATATGGCAAATACTTGGAATAAAATGTTAATCCACCAAATTTTTGGGTTGTTCTACATCATATTCGACATTAAGAAATATAAAGCGACAGTTTCTGCAGTATATATAATGAGAAAAACTTACATTAGTTCCTCGAATAAGTACATTTTATTTTAGTTTCTTTCTTATTTTTTCTTAGTCAATCTAAATGGTTGTTTGAAAATGCCTAGAAAAAGATAAACAGAAATATCGAATGACATAGCAAAAATGACTTTCAAGTTGCATATTTATTTATTTACTTATTTTCTGGCTTTTACTACATGAAGAATAGATAGAAAAATAACGCTATTCTTTTGAGTCCCCAATGAGAAATCGGATGATGTTTAAAACATATTATTTCCAAACAATTAGTTTTGAACTAGATCTAAGACCATATTATTTCCAAACAATTAATACTTGAACTAGATCTAATTGAAGTCTGGATAAAAATGTACATTCATAATAAAACTTCATTTATCCGGATTGGTCCCGCAGTGGACTGATTGTAAAGATACGGTTTCCAGTAGAATACCGAAATCAAGCATCATTGGTTGCGGTCAGTAAGCGGGTGGGTGACCACTTTGATCAGCCTGAGTAGGGACCGAGGGTGCCCGGCATCGGTCCTTGTAAAACTGTTCTACACTAAAGTTCTTAACTTCGAGCAGGTTGTCGAACTACCAAAGCAGAGGAGTCATCCCCTCTGCAGAGGATCAAAATTGTAATGGCATGTCTTCGGATCTTCCTCAGAGATGTTTCCCAGACTGTCGCCAATAGCCCATTGTGCAGCCCCAGTGCGACGTAAATAAGTACCTACCCACCTGACTAATCTGGATTGCAATGTTTTAATTTTTCCATTGATTTATGTACCCCGTTGGTTTACCTTCAGCCGAAGTTCAAAGCGTGAGGTTGTGCAATTTTTTACTCCTTGCTAAGAAGAGGGCACATAAAAAATTTATTTATAAGTTAAAATTTTTGAACTCTGAAATGTTGATAGTTTAAATGTTTGATTTTTGAGCTATCTTTACCTTGTTCTCTATTTTCATTAATTTTTTTTCCTCATAAAATCTTTTAAAAAAAACTATAATCCAAGTACCTTTATATTTTCTTCTGCAGAAAAAAAAATTCCAATTTTTCAAAATCTGAAGTTTGCAATGGAAAATATACACTTTTTTCCTTGCGTCTTTTTTTTTTATTTAAAAAAAAAACGAAATTACTAAATATAAAATATTGGAATAAATAAACAACAAATATTGTTTGAGATCACACACCAAACTACCTTAAAATGTAAGAGAACAATATTTCCTCACACGATAAAAAATGTTTCTTCGAAAAGGCTGTCAGAAAGCTTTTCGAAGAATTACTGACTTCAAGTACTTTGTTAAGAAACGCATCGGGACGAATCCGTGTGATAAACATTGCTACCCTTCTCCAAATAAACTCCTCCTCATCACTTTCAATACCTTTAAGAGAAAAGTCAATATTGACTTTACTTCGAAATAAAAGCAAAAATTGAGAAAAATCTAGTTTTGTCAGGAATATACCTTCCCTGAAAGCGGCAAGAGTTACAAGAATGGGGGAGGGATGGAAAGATGATTTATGCGTGTTTGCATCTGCGGGACTAACTTTATGCAGAAGTGTGCAAATATCCTAGATACTGTCAGTTTTGTTATCATTTGCTTATAGATTACTCGTACTTGCATAATGCTTTGTAATTATTTTTTGGTAAGCTTAAAGTAATTTTCTGTAATTAAAATATAGATTTCAAATAAATCTGTAAAGATTTCACTTTTCTCTGTATTTAAAGTATTATTGTGTTGCGAAGTTAATAAGAATGTTGTTTTTTTCCTTGACTTAAGAATTGAGTGAAGTTAATAAGAATGTTGTTTTTTTCCTGGACTTAAGAATTGGGTGTATTTTTTGTTTAACTGCGTGATTTTTATGTTTATTGGAGGATCAAGATTGACAATTTTTTTTAACTACTTTTAACTTCACTTACAATTAATAGGTACTGACTGTGAATCTCTGCCAAAATAAAAGTAAACATGTATTACAATTTAATTCTATTAGTAATATACCTTTTCAAAATAAAGAATATTTGAAACAAGGTTATAAAAAGAATAAAATAAGAAGTTTATGGCACTTGTTATGTTGTACCCGTATATATACGCATAAATTGAAATTGATTAATGCGTGTTTGCTCCTTCTGAAAACACTCCTCCCACAAAGTGAAATCTAAATTTATTAAAGCTGCTAGCTGTGCTGTCATTTGCTTCTTAATTATTCCTACTTGTAATATTCATTGTTACTGGTTAGTATTTTTAAAATAATTATCTTTAAAATAGGGATTTAAAATATATCTTCAAGGACTTCACTTTGAATTTAAAATATAATTATTTACGGATTTAAAAAAAAAAGAAATATTTTTTTTTTCATGAATGTGATTTCATTTAGCTTTGCTTGTTAGAAATTGACAACACTATTTTGTTTCCTTCAGAGATAATTTTTAACTTGAATCAGTAATGAGAATATTTCAAGTCATGGATATCCTCCTTCACATGGCAAGTTATTTTTGATTCATTAAATCGTACATAAACTCTCCGACAGTTGGAAATGCATGACATTGAATGGATGAAAATAACATGAAACGGAACAATACGCACTTTAAATTATCTGAGTGATGTATGCAGCGTTTTGTCAATCTAAAGAGTCACCTTTAGCTGGTAGTTTGTACTATTTGCTCCTGTGACTTGCCATTATTATTTTAGTAAAATGGTTGATCTTTAACAATTGATAATACTCAAATGAAATGTGAATTTTTAAATGTTTTTGAAGCATTGCTTTAGTGAATAAGTAACTTAGAATTTGATAAAAATACTTAAATAAAGGAAGTTTGCATAAATAATTCAAAGACGCTTTATAGATTTCTTTTTTAATTTCTTTAATATCCTTGTTTTATGTTGATATCGAAGAAACAAAAATGTTTTGTATTCATTTACATAAATATTATTTTTTGGTTTAAAGTTTTATTTCGTTGTAATTTTATTCGGAATTACTGAGAAAAACGACATGCGAAAATATTGAAATCTGTTTGACATTCATATACTGAGAAAATAAAAGCAGGGTCAAAACTATCACAATAGGGTAAAATTTACCGTTTTTATGGCTTTATGGGAACACCAAAAAACCTAGCATAAAGGTTTATACAATACATACCCAATACATACATACAGAACATATACATACATACAGAAACAATAACATAAAGGTTTTGGAAAAAATTAGCAATAAAATACGGTTTTATAATTTGGGATAGAATTTTGTAAATGTTGTAAAATTTAGTAATTTTATTGAGATTTGCTAGTGCATGACATCAAAACTATTTATTCGTTTAAAATTACTTACCAGTTTTGAATTTGTTACTAAATTGTTTTAATTAAAATTGTAATTATGAAAACAGAATTACCTGTACGCAGTTACCGCGTGATCGGAAAACTTATCAAATAAACGGAAAAATAACCGTCGATTTTAATTTTATCATTAGTGTACATAAAGTCTAATAGAACGTAGACATCATTTGTAAATAGATACTCCGCATGCATCGAAATGACAATATGTATATAATTTGTAAATATTATAAGTAATTAGCATTCCTAGACAGACATGCATAGTGATCCTCATAGATACTGAATCCAGTAATGTCATGAGAACCGAATTTAGTCCACTTATCTCATGAGAACTGGTAGAATCGAAATATTTTAAAGTGAAGTGATTTTTGTGTGCAGACACTGAGGAAGGTTACTGTTTAGGAAACCGAAACTATAGTAGGTCCATTTCTGTGCTTAATTTGCGCTTAATTTCCATTATTTTTCACTTTAGTCTGCGCAGCACAAATTATGCCCTATCCTTTTTGAACAGCCAAAAAATTTTATTTGTGGAAAATTTTTTGAGATTCGAGACGAAAAATCAGAGCGTAATGAAACTCTTAAGTATAATTAAGTTCTTACTAGTGAGAAAGAACTTGATATTAAAAAATTCGAAGGACAAAATACGCAAAACATATTTAGTTACTCGTTGAAATTTTTTCTCTGAAAAATTAAAAGAAAAATGTTTAATTGTGAAACCAATATTGTTCGCAATTTGTGTGTTCTGGCATAGAAAATCTTGAAAAAGAATATATTGCTGAAGAACTTTAAAGCCGCTTCGCTGTGAATTATTCAAATGAAAAACATTTGTTTACATCTATTTTTTTATTTCAAATTATTCTTAGATATATTAATTGATAAAAATAAACAAAATATCACAAAATTTTTGATTAAAAAAATAAAAGAATTTTTTTTTGTATTTTAGAGAGGAATCGTGAATCATATAAGAATATTCTTTTAATACATAAATCTATAAGTAAATTGGTATAATTTCGGCAACATTCTTTGAAGAAGGCGCATATTTTATACGAAAAGTGCTCTAGCAACAAAATAATACAGATTTGCTGATAAAAATATAAATTTTTAAAGGCTCTGCCTAAATTTCAATAAATTAATAATAATAATTTAAGCAACTTCATTTTCGCCCAAAGAACAATATGGTTAAAAATTTTTAGAACATGCTAAAATTTACCGCGTTTCTGACTCAATGGTAACACCAAAAAGCACTGTAATTTTTTCCCGCAGTTCTTTGGAAATGATTTAGGCAAAATTAATAATAAAATATAGTTTTATAATATACATATTATATATTATATATATTATATATATATTATATATATATATATATATATATATATATTATATATATATATATATATATATTATATATATATATATATATATATATATATATTATATATATATATATATATTATATATATATATATATATATATATATTATATATATATATATATATATTATATATATATATATATATATATATATATATATATATATATATATATATATATATATATATATATATATATATATATACCGGTCAAAAGTTTGCGAAAATTTTGAAATCTACAAAAAAAAGTTCTAAATTCAAATGCTCATAGAACTGCGAAAAATCATTCAAATTGCATGAAAATTTGATATGTTCTAAGGTGAACCCTCTACAGTTAGTTACATATGATCAAATTGCAATACTTTGTTTTTTGGGAACTGAATCCAGCTTTTCATCATGAGTTGTTTCTATGGTGAAAAAAGTTCTTAAGTTTGAACACTTGCCAAACTTGCAAAAAAAATTTTTTGTACTTTCTGTTAATAGAAAATAGTTATTTGAACAGTTTTATGCAAGCCCTCAAAATTTCAAATCGATTTGATTTTTTTTGACGAAGTTATAGAATTTTGAAAAACATGTGTACTTTTCTCGATTTTTAAGCATTCCACATTTGCGGTCCTTTGGTCTATACTTCTTCGACCAAAGAACTTTTTAATTTTAATGTTTTCTATATTTTCAAATAATTAATATTGATTATAAAACAAATATTCTTATTTATTATTGTAATTATTGTTACTACAAAGAATTTATTATGAATATAATTAAAACAATATCTCATAGATGTCACATTTCATCGAAAATTTGTTTGTTCTTGCAAACGATGCTCTGATATTTGAATCGAAGTCAGTTATGGGACATTTTACAGCAGGAATGGAACTCTATATCACTTGAAGTGATTAATGTTTTATTAGAACGAATGCTATGCATATGCAAGGCTATAATGAAAGCAAAAGGTGGATGGTTCGAGGAATGTCAGATTTAAATGTTAATTTATTTAATTACAAAATACGAATAAGAATATGTTAAATATTTGAACTGTAATAAATAAAATAGTTTAATAAAAATGCAAATTTTTTATACTATTGTTATTATTTTTTCAGAATTATTTATGTAATTATTGTTATAACTTTTTATTTTAATTTAATATAAAGTAAAAATATCACAACAAAACTAATAAATGTAAGCAATAAATATAAACAATAAATATAAACAATAATAATTACAATAATGAATAAGAGTATTTGTTTTATGATAAATATTAATTATTTGAAAATATAGAAAACATAAAAATTAAAAAGTTCTTTGATAGAAGATGTATAGACCTGAAGACTGCATATGAGGAATGCTCAAAAATCGAGAGAAGTGCACATGTTTTTCAAAATTCCATAACTTCGCCAAAAAAAATCAAATTGATTTGAAATTTTGAGAGCTTACATAGAACTGTTCAAATAACTATTTTCTATTAACAGAAAGTGCAAAAAATATTTTTTGCAAGTTTGGCAAGTGTTCAAACTTAAAAACTTTTTTCACCATAAAAACAATCCGTGATGAAAAGCTGGATTCAGTTCGCTAAAAACAAAGTATTGCAATTTGATCATATGTAACTTACAGTAGAGGGTTCACTTTAGAACATATAAAATTTTCATGCCATTTGAATGATTTTTCGCAGTTCTATGAACATTTGAATTTAGACCTTTTCTTTGCAGATTTCAAAATTTTCACAAACTTTTGACCGGTAGTGTATATATATATATATATATATATATATATATATATATATATATATATATATATATACATATATATATATATATATATATATATATATATATATATATATATATATATATATATATATATATATATATATATATATATATATATATATATATATATATATATATATATATAATAGATGTACGGGTAAGTAATTAAAAAAACTGCGATTGGATGGAACAACTGGCCTATTTTTGTTTTCTTTGAATTTAATTGCCGAAAAACCTTTTAAAAGCATACATTAAAACATTTCTTTTGTGTTAAAATTAAAGGATGGAAACTTAGGACTGCAATTAAAAGTTCATCTTTTTCTACAAAGTAGGAAAAACTAGAAATATTTGTTCAGCTAGCTTTAGAAAAATTGCAGGCATTGCCTTTTTTCTTAAATAGTTTATGACTTTCATACTCAAAGCTTTCTCAAAAAATATTATTCATTAATACTATTTATTAATGTTACACTTCTCTATATATTCTCCACAACTTTCAGATGTTAAGCATACCAGCAGTCTATACCAGCTGCCTATGGTAGACACATACGGGTTCAGTCTTAATATTCGCTACTAAACGACATGATTGTAGCAAAATGGTCAGCAGTGCGCACACGCCACCCTTACTTCACTGGCTGGCTGATAACCATTGATGTTAATCTGGGTAAGTTTCAAACCAACATTGAATCCTATTCCTTCAAGCAGTTAACTCAATGCTTTTAACTACTAAGCCTTCACGACAAATGAAAAATATTCACTTTTCAAAACTTAATTAATAAATCTGTATTACCTTAAACATACATAAATATGCTGTTTTTTTAATACTTACGTATCAGTACATGCGTTTCTGCAAAAAATGTTTACATAAAATATTAAAATGTGATCAAATTTAAAATAAAGTGATAATGTTTTCAGTAAAATGTGTAAAATAAAAGAGACAGTCACCAGTTTCATGTTGTGAGATATTTTAAAGTAAGTTAAATTGTGTATCAATTAATAAGAATAAGCTATTTATTGATGTATTAATGTATCTAAACCAAATATATTCGATATATATTCGATATATATTAATCTATCGATATATTTGAACCATTATATATCAATATATCCGAACCAAATAAATTTGGCTTTAATATATGTCAACCAAAGAAAGGCATGGTTAAAATTTTAATTTTCTTAATTAAATTTATATGTAATATCATAGGATTAATAAGAATGCGGTGATTTTCAGAATTTTAAATAAATTCAAAAACTTAATCCATTAATATATGTAACTAAAATAAAACATTAAAAATAAAATTTCAAAAAAAATCCGAGAAAACACTTTCTTTACGACTCAATTAATGTCTTTGTTTATTTTTAAACGCGTGAAAAAAGGAAATTGCTCTTACAAATTTTCAAAAAGAAAAACAGTGCTAATAACATAAACGCTGCATTATTTATGATTCTCCCAATTTCAAACCTTTCTATCGCATAAATGTCAGCGTAATGATAAGTAAACATAGCATCCCTTTGCAAACCTTCTCCCTACCGTTGCAGCAGATCTTGGTTAGAGCAAAATGGAAAAATACATCAACTGGATACCATACCAGTGATCATGGGAATAACCAGCGCCACCTACAGGTCCACCCCTTCCCCAAACTCAGGATCTCCGATTTTCCTCCAACAAAAGGTTGAGGCTTTCATGCAAGTAGAGTCTCTGATCTCTCTGCTCCTCTGATTCTTGGTGCACCATTCCCTATTCTCAAAATATTATTTATAAGTTTTATTTTTTTTCTTCTCTACTTTTCTCTCAGAGCCGCGCGCTCAAAGACCTAAAACAGGATAAAAATTATCACAAAACCAAGTACAATAAAAACAGATCGTAATATTATTCAAATACATTGTGGATTAAACAATATATTACATAATACAATATATAATCTTTATACAGATTATTGTGTAGAAGGAAGACAGAAAGGAGTTCAGTGTAATTTAATGTAATTTTAGTGTGTGTTGGAAGTACATGTGTAATGCACGATGACAAATTTATTTCTTCAAACCTGTTTTCTTGTATTGGAAAACGTTTAAAGAAGATTTATATTTCGCTTTGCTAAAATATTATATTGGAAAAATATGAGGCAAATCGTCATGAATATAGTGATTTTAGTGGTTGTAACTTCGATGAAAATGTCATATATTGTAGGAGATAATTCAGGTAAGGTGCATGACTAGATGTTTTTGCAATTCAAGAAAAAATGGAAACACATTGAACAAATACAAATATAATAGAATATTATACAGAAAAACATATGATGGTCTAAAAAAATATATATAATATGTTAGTAGAGGTAAATAAAAGTGGTAATTTTGAAATTGATTATGCGTATAAAGTATTAAAATTTTAAATAAAAATATTTAATGATTTACAAATTGTAGATAAGAAGTAGCTTAGATGTTATACTTCGAGTGAAACGCAGAAAAAAATTTAAATAACTAATTCGAAGAAAAGCAAGATATAGTAAAAGCAATGGTAAATTTGCCGAAACCACTAGTTCTTTCACTATGTTTGAAAATATTTTACTGATTATAGAAAGTTTAGAATTAAAATTAAGTTGAGAAAAAAATAAATACAGTAGATTTGAAATTTCGTGCAATTTTGAATTTTTACTATTATATTTGTTCCTAAAAATGAATACCATGACCAAAATTAAAGAGTATAGATTGCATCAAAGATTATGCATTATTTTATATTCATGTAAGTTGATAAATGTCTAAAATATATTCCGATTTTTGAATAATATATGAAAAAGGAATTCAAAGTTGTTCAATATAACAAAGATTACCTTCCTTATTCATGTGAAAGGGGAGATTTTAAAATAATTTATTTAAAATATATGTATATAAATTCGGACTCATAACATTATTTATTTATAAGTAATAAAAGTTAATTTAAAAGGACTTAGACGGAAATGAATGTTATCTCCGTAGATTTACTTTTTATTTTCATTTTCATTTGTTTATGTGTTTTTTTAATATTCCTTTTAAACTTAGTAATTGTTGAACAACAAATATTAGACGCTGTTGATTACTCTATGATCGCAAACTACAAATATTTTTAAAGTAGATTATAAATAAATAAGTGCTTATTTGTTCCAATAATCAGGAAAAAAATGCAGTTTATTTTAAGCAATGTAATTTTTATATGATTAGTTTTACCATTTTTATAAAGGAAAGAAAACAATATTCTTAATGATTTTTGTTTATTTTCATTTAATTAAATGAAAAATATAACATATTTCGTATCTATAATGTGACAGGTGGATCTCCAAGAAAATAATAAATAAAGAGATTTTAGTTTGTTTTTGTCACAAATTCGATTATTTTTCTTCAGATTTATCTTAAATGAAAAAAAAATACTTTAATTTAATCTAGCACTTAACCGAAACGAGGGAAATTAAATCAACTATTCTATTTATAGAATTGACATCTCCATTGGAGTTCTTACATAAGAGATAATTATAGCTATAGTAATTAGTTTAGGGAGACATTAAATAATATTTCATCAAAAATATTGCAAAAATTCCGGACTAAATTACGTAAAATTTGCTAGTGCTTTAAATTTTTGCTAGTGTAAAATTTTACTGTACAAATGTCTGATTATGAACAGTAATATTTACAGTAAAATCATTGAATTACTGTATTAAATATCACTATAAAAAATTTTGTGGTGAAATGGACTTTACAGCTAAAGCTCCTAAGGTTGCAGTACTTTTGATAGCAATTTGATCCGGAGTTTATCAAGAAATTCCATTTTCAGGAGTTTTAATCTTATACGGAATTCGTCCTGATAAGGTTGATTGTTTGTCACTTAGAAAATACGTAGATCCCAACTGTATTTATTGCTTAGTATAATCGTAATTGTGATGTATATCATAATTTCAATAACATAATTTCGATAACATAATTCGAACATAATTTCAATAACATAATTGGACATCATAATTTTGATTAGATCATATCTTTCGAGGTTGTATGGTAGTACGATTTCACGGTTAACTTGTAAGGGAATTTTAATATTACATATTTCGCCGAATAGTTCCAGTTGCAGAATTCCGTTAACCATGAAGCATATTTTGACCAAGCGTTCAAAAATTTAAGCTTAAGAATCATCTTTTTTATACTTAGCTTCTTTATTATTATCTTGCTGACTATCTAAGGAATGCGGGATACTTTCAATTAATTGAAACATGATTTTCAGTAATGAGTTAAGCTGGTTCCTGTATAGACTTTCGTTATTTTTTGTTCTATACATTAATAACTTGCAAGATAATTGTGATAAATAAGATAAAAATGATTCTTTAAACAAAATCAAAATTGGCAATTTTAGCACTACATTCTTTTTCCCCAACCAATTAAATATTCTCCTTATCTTTCGAATTATATTTGCCATGGCTTTATATTTCAATTGAATAAGAATTTAACGAGATAAAGCTTCAAAAACGCAGTTAATGTCATATAACATAATTCCTAAACACTTAAATACATTTGAAATAATTTATACTTGGAATTGAAGAAACAATTGTTTCTGTTATACACTTGTTGAATTCGTTGAAGTTTTCAATTTATTAATGCTACTTTTCTTATAGCAAATAGTTTTTCTTGCTTTTTTAATTTAACAAATGTAAAAATAGTGAATAAGACTTATACATATTTAATAAATTTATTTAAAGCTAAGTCGAAGGGAGGCAAAGCATAATTATAAGAAGTAACTTATTTTGTAAAAATTATTTGTTAATTGCTTCTCAAAATAAATATTTAAATAATGTTACTTTCGTAAGTAAATTTAACACAGAGATTTCCTAGACTTAGTGTGAAGTGCTTTGCACTTGCGATAACAAAAAACTTGTAAAGAAATTTACTTCGTAGAAAAATTGTACATACACTGAAGAAATAAATATGATTGAATCTACCAAAATATGGTATAATTTTATCGTGTTTCTGGCACTGGAATTTAAACTATTTCGTTTTATAAAGACACGATTTAAGAGTATAATTAATTGTAAAGATTTAAAAAAAATTAAAGTTTTTTAAATTTTTTTGAAAAGAAATATCGAAATTGTAATTGCTATATGTTTGCAAATTTTTAATTGCTTGATGGTCAAAAGTACTGGAATATTATAAAATTAAATGTATTTCCGGTTCAAAAACTCGCTAATTTTCCCCGAATTGCTTTAGTAATGATTTTGGTGAAATTAGCAAAGCAATTTGATTTTATAATGTGATTACATTTAGTACATATGATAAAACAAGGTAATTTTATCATGGTACCTTAGAGCATGACATTAGAATTATTTACACTGTTACATTTTCTTTATAGTTTTGTATTTTTCCCAAAATGTGTGGTAATAAGAACTGTAATTTTGGAAACCAAAATTTCCGATAAACCATTACCAAATTAACATGAAAATTATTAAATGAATGAGGTAAATACCGTATTATTCTGCCTTTCTAAGCAGAATTAGGGTTTCTTTCACCTGAAATGTCATTACCGTAAATTATGGTAATTTTACCAGGATTTTTTTACCGTGATCTTATTATAAGATACAGACGTAAAAATATAAGCAAAGTTTTATGTCAGTATAAGAAAATATGCAATTACTGAATCCAAACAACTAATCAGGTTGAGAAAAAATACAAATTTTGGAAGAAAAGTCAAATTTAAGAAACATATAACTAAAATAATTTTGCAGAAACGGTATGAAAAACAAAACTTAATCCATATTTTTCTATCACATAAAATGTAAATTGCTATGCCATTCTTTGCTATTATTATTTGTGAAAAACCTTAATCACGCAATATTCTTTCGAAGCAAAAAGATACATTTTCGCTTTGTTGTTGACAGCAGAAAGTGTATACAAGGGAATAAATTTATGTTTATGCATTTCTTTATTTTATAGCTTTAACGAGAATGATTTAAAGTTTAACGTCACAATAAATATTTCACGTAAGGCTTATTTTTCCTATACAACATCAGTGGCAAAGTAAAAACGCAATAAAAAAATCTTCTTTACCCCTTTTTTGTCTCTTTGAAAAAGGGGCTTAAAATTATTTCGAAATATTCCTATTCGAAAAAAAGCATGGTATTCTTCTGCACTTCAGTAACTATGGTTTATAATTTTGGAAATGAAATGACATTGAAATAATACAAAATTGAAGACGCTTACATTGAACATTGACATTGAAGTAACACTAAATTGAAGACGCTTACATTGAACATTGACATTGAAGTAACACTAAATTGAAGACGTTCACATTGAACATTGACATTGAAATAATACTAAATTGAAGACGTTTACATTGAACATTGACATTGAAATAATATTAAATTGAAGACGTTTACATTGAACATTGACATTGAAATAATACTAAATTGGAGACGTTTACATTGAACATTGACATTAAAATAGTATTAAATTAAAAATTATATTTGCATTTTGTAAAAATTTTGTTTAGACAAGCACTTAAACACCTCTTAAGGTATCTGACTAGTGCAATAATATGATTTTGGAAAAAAAAATTGAAATTGATTTTATTATTAAGTTAGAATTTCTGTAGTTGTAGCTTTCTAAAAATTCTTTACTTTTGTTTCAACTCCAATTACTTACAAACTTATTGCAGTTTCTGCGCGCGGTAATAACAGTGGATAGACTAGTGATTTTAAGCTTTAAAATGAGTTTACCTCAAAAACAGTTTTTTTTCACATCTTACCTCACCTTAAACGCGAAAACTCATACTGACTTTAAAATATTTCTCTACAATTTTCATTAGTGCTTATGATTATAGCTCACATGTTTTGAACTACAGACTAAGAGAAAAAAAAGTAGAGTTTCATTCTTTATGCATGTTTTTCGCAAAGACAAAAGAAGAGTTTCTTTAAAAAAAAATTTTTTTTTTTACTACAATGATTCCTAACTGAGTAGTATATGCACTTGTTTTTAATATAATAGTCCAAAACAAAGTTGATAACCTTATAAATAAAATCCTAAAATGATTTTTATTTCTGGACGATAGAATTTTTTGTAACATTGTTTAGCGTACATGCAAAAAAATATCCTTATTTTTACCTAAAAATGACTTTTTAAGAAAATGAAATAAATTAATAATGCTTTTTATAAGGTTTTATAAGGTTTACACATAATAAAACGTATAAGCTAGTTTTTTTTTTTTTTTAATTTGATATTAATATTGAAAAAAAAGTTTTCGAAACTACTCAGACACCTTAAGAGACATATTAATTCAATGTTAAAAA
This sequence comes from Parasteatoda tepidariorum, assembly GCF_982258835.1. Lineage (NCBI taxonomy): Eukaryota > Metazoa > Arthropoda > Arachnida > Araneae > Theridiidae > Parasteatoda > Parasteatoda tepidariorum. The sequence continues at coordinate 67,150,576 of NC_141764.1, forward strand.
AAAAAAAAAAAAAAAAAAAAAAAAAAAAAAAAAAAACAGGAATTCTTCGCCTCTATTAAAATATTTTTTTTGCGAAAAATCATGAGTCGTTTTTTCAGAAAAAAATTAAAATTTAAAGAATAATATTTTATGCCGGTATGGAAAACGAGTCATGATCTTCAAATGCTCTTAAAAATATGCTAATGTTTAATAAATATGCTTATGCATACTATATAAATATTTTATGATTAATAATGTAACAAAACTACAAAAATTATCACTATTAAAATATATTTTAATGGTAATATTTAAATTTTGATTATTTAATTTAATACTTCATATAAAATCGTGGCTAATAATTATTTTTTTTGAATAATTATCTTCTTGTAGTATTAATTTTTTTATTATTAGATTTATTTTTCATGAAGAGAAATTTTTTTTTTTTATAATTACATGAACTCTTATTTTTGCATGCATGATAGAAATAACATAAATACCCCTTGCAAATACCTGTAATTGAAAGTAACAAAAATTGCTTAATTGACTAATTTGATTCGTGTTTCTCTAGAAAATAATTCATTTCACAATGTAATAATCGTAAATATTCTTATTTAAACAATTTTAATATCTGCATTGAACTAATTTTAAAAACAATATTTAACACGATTTAGATTTATGCATAAATAATTTGACATAATTTTATTTTGTGAAATTTATTTAACTTGAGAATTATAAAAATAAGTATCGTTTTCATATTAAATAAGTTTATAATAAGTATTATAATTATAACTAATTATGATAAGTATAGATAATTGTAATAATTGCGAACAATTATGATAATTAAGAATTATTATGATAAGTATAAATAATTGTAAAAATTATGAATAACTACAAATAATTATGAATATTTATAAAATTTATTTAATTTGAAAGCGATAGTTCAGTTTAATTATTATTAAATATAAAACTTCTTTAAAAATTTAAAAACAAATTATTATTTGGGCAATTTAACTACATAAAAATATCAATATTATATAAATATTTTAACTATATACGTTACTTTATTTTTTAAGACTTTAATTTCTAAATTATGGAACACATGTTTCTTTGAAACTAATTTTATTTCTCATTGTTATTTAAGCAAATAATTAGCTCATTTATTATCTGATTGTTCCTGAAGCAAAAGAAAAAGAAGTCTACCATACATTAAATTCAATTGTTATTTTTTCAGTATTTTTTATACTTTTATGCTTAAATTTATTGTATGATATATATATTTGTATGCACCTAAGTTGACGTATATTTTCTCTATTAAATCAAATCTATTTTGAGTAGAATGCTTGAACTCCTTGTTAGCGCAAGCACTCGACAAAAAACATATCATATGGATGAAGACAGAAAAATCAAATATACTTCGTAAAAACCAAATATTCTCTCATAGAGCTATTTTCTAAATCTTTTTGTATCAACTTTACCATTTTTCTCTTTTCGAAAGATTCCCTGAGGCTAAGGTTGTAGGGACTTTTGAAAAAAAGAATCCAACTTTTTCCCGCAACGTACTCAAGAATCTTCAAAAAAAACTCCTGGCGTCAATGGATCAAAAAAGCAAACTTTAGCAGGAGTTCGGACAGTAGAAGTTTTGTAATGTTTTGCGAAGCGATATTTTTTGCTTGATGATTCGGGCAGGGAGTCTAGAGATTTTAGGTTGACAGGCATGACTCCTACGTTAACAGTAAATACGGTACAACAAACTCTGGTAGGAATGAAAAATGACATATTTCCTGTTGGATTTATATTGTTTGAGGAAAAAACAGTCTTAAATATCATTGCTTCGTAAGATGATATTTTACTTAGATTTGTGTAAATACTTAAGTTGAATTGTGGAATATACCTGAATTGTTTCCGACGCATTTAGCCTATATTTTTTTAAACATACTTTTAAAATTGTTTTAAATGTTATCATTAAAATATAACTCTTTCATTCATTTAATTTTCATCGCTTTGGGTTTAAAAGTCTGGAATTATTTGGTTAGAATAATGGAATCCGTAACCTGAATATCCAAAATAAAAATTACCAATGAACGTTTTTCTATAAGAAATTTTGGCCAGTTAATATTTTAATTAGATTTGTGCAAGTAGCTCGAGAGAGTTGCAGGGTAGTTATGCATTGTTTTCGTTTCATTTTACAGTATTTGGTTTTTCTTTATTTGTGTGTTCTAAAATTCTTCTACGTGCTAAAAGTCTTTCCTAATCTAGTGAAAGTCTAAAATTATTTTGTTAGAGTGCTGTAACTTTTTCCCCGAGAGATCAAAATCATGGATACTAATATTAATTTTTCTTCGGCATTTGGATTTTTTGGTTTTCGAGGTTTTCATTTTCATGTAGAGCAAATACAGGTTAGTTCCTTCAAAAAAAGTCCTCCACGAAGGCAGATTTCTCGTGATACTTGATCCAGGATTTCGCCTGTCTTCTGGATTGGGTGTAAAATTGCAAGGCTACGGAGTTAAACATAAGTAGTCGAAAACTTGAAATTGGATCGACTGTTCAACGACGGTCATAAAATAACATAAAATTATGTGCATTTTATTTAAAAAATTCAGTTAAAAAGTTCTCGAGATATGACGAAACGTGAAGAAAAAAAATCAACAATAAAATTTGGGAGTGCTCGGTACAGTAAAGTTGTAGTTAAGTATAGGGATAATGGTTAGATGTCGAAGGTATGGTTTGTTAATGGCAAAGGACGAATGAAAAAAAAATGATTTATCTCCCTGACCATGACCATCTATAAATATCTTTTGCTGGACATTTTTTGTAACATCGTTCTATGGTGTTGCAGTTGTTCCTTTAGCAAAGTTTAAAATATTCAAGAATTGTAATTAAAAGAAAAACTATTAACCTCAAAACAATTTAAAAATTATTGAATATCTCAATGATAAAATTTCAAATGGTATGTATCTAAATAACTATTAAGCATAGGCTTAAGAAGCTGGTACTTTTTCAAACAGCTCTTGCCATGATCTTTGTATTCCTTGGTGCCTTTTTTTTTACAGATCATTATTTTTTATAGCCTTATTGTTTTGCATATTATAAGAGCAAAACATACTGTATACAAATGATTTTGTTCTTTCTTTTGAATTCTAAGTTAAATTAATCAAGACTGAAATATTTTTATTCTGGTAAGAATGAGTTTTTTTTAAAACTGATGCAAGAAGCTGAATAATAAATTTAGTGCCATTGAAATATCAATTTTCTAATTAAAAAAAACGTTGGTTGAACATATGTTTTTTAAGAAGTATAAACGGAAAAAATATTAAACTAAATATTAAACCCATAAATTTAAATATATAATTTAATGAATTATTTATCGAAGTGACTAAAAAGCTTTAATCATATAACAGTCTGAAAATAATTACTAAAAATATTTAAATTTAAAAAGTACATTGAGTATTATACCTTAATTTAAAGCAAATATTTTCTGCACTCTATAAATTGTGTATGTTAAAATTTTTATGAGAAATTCAATTATTCAAAAATGCCCATTAAGACGGAAGCACTTTATCATCGTGATTATTAATTATAAAATAATTATTTATTAAATTAAGAAATCAATTTTGTCTTCTAAACTACAACAAATCAGTGCAAGCTTTTCAATGGAAATTAATTTCCAAACAATTTATAATTCTAATTTAATCAGCAATTTACAAACAATGATAAGAGATATTGCAGTATATTAATGTTTACTTTGCTTCAAATACTGGGATATTTTTTAAAGAGTTTATGTAGTGAAACAAATTATTTTATACCTAATGAATTTATCTGATATTTATATATTCATATAACTCATAATACTCATAATTAATGTATTCTATCAGGAAATGAAAAATGTTTTTTTGCAAAGGAATTAATACTTATTGTTTAATTTCTACATTGATAATTCTTCAAAATTTTCTGAAGTACATTTAGAACATTTTGGATTAATAAAATATTTTCCTTGTTACTGTATACATTATCAAAGTTTTTAATAAAGTATGTTCGGCTAGTTGTTTTTACAGTATTTAATACACCAGTTTGTTTCAGTCTTTTATTAAAGTCTGTTTATCATACAATATTTAATAAAACAATAAATGCATTATATATATATATATTACATATTTTGGGAAAAAAATTATGTTTTCCTCTAATTTTGTCAATCTGATGTGGACTTTTCCAATTTTCAATGACGTGAAGAAAATAAAACTTATTTCAAAACTTATTTAACTTGCGGAATTTATGATGGCGTGAAACTATCACTTGTTTATATATATATATATATATATATATATATATATATATATATATACACAAATTAACATGAAAACATGAATAAAATAAAAATAAAAACTAAATGGTAGAGAAACAAGAATGGTAAAAGCAAATAGTCGTTGTCAAGACACATCTAATTGCCATAAATAATGCGATATTTCTGAATAAAGAATAATTATCCTAAGATAAAAATTATTCTTTATATGTGTCGATATCGCAAAAAACCTTATGTTGTAAAAAATCATGAAATAAAAGAAAAATGTAAAAGGAAATCAAACTTACCGGCGTGAATTAAAACGCGGTTTAGGCTAAAAGTACAATAATAAAACAGTTAACAAAAATCGCGAAGATGTAAAATATTGCTTATAGCTTGAATCGAATATAATAAAATTAAAAAAAACATTTGATCGAAGAAGAAGAAAAAAAATGTTTAGGTAAAATATTAGTGCTGCCATCTATGAGAAACAATTAGTAAAAAGGTAATAAAATTGAAATAATAATAAAAATGTTTAACGGATTGAATAAATTAGCAGTCTTAAAAAAAAAAAATCATTAATAGGGAAATTAATTTAAAAGTCAGTCTGTCAGGATAGAAAGCCGTTTATAGACTTATCCTTCATTCATAAAATCTAACATAATTTTACAGAATACACATATCCATCTTTCATAGGGTGACTTATTTAAAAATCAGAGCCTGCATACAGGAATAGAAAACTGTTTATAGGTTTTATTCTTCATTCATACAACCTTACATAATTTTAAAGTAAACACGTATCACCTGCATTCATTTGGGGTGGTTCTTTACGAACCAGAGCCCATTCCACTTATACAAAAATAAAAATAATTAAATAAATAAATAAATAAATAAATAAACTGTTTATTATACTAGACAATTAAAATTAAATTAATTTTAAGAGGCTACAAATATTAAAAAGTAACTAAAAATATTTAACTAATCCAGTATAAAAGGTCATACATCCAAACTATTCCGTCCAGTGGCTTTAGGAATAGTTTATCATAGTTAGTTCCTACCTTGAAAAAATCAGAGCTTATTCTTAAAACAGAAAAATTAAATAAAAATTAAAAATTAATGTACCAAGTTTTTTAAGATTTTTTTAAAATAGAAATTAAGAAATGAACTAGGAAAATGGCTATTAATTAAATCGTTTTTATATGTATCAGTATCTAATAAAAACTCGTTATAGTTAGAATTATTCCTGTAAAATCTATGAATTTGATTGGCAATAATATTAGAAAAAACCTTATTGGCTAAGTTAGAGTTGAAATCTATGCATTTTTTAACTGGAAATTTAAATTCATTTCTTTTGTCAAAAAGTTTAAATGTAATATTTTTATCTGCATTAATATTAAGAGTCAAATCTAAAAAATTTGCTGAAGAATTACTATTATTTGTTTTATTAAGAATTAATTTATTTGGATAAATATGTTTTGCTAGAATATCGAAATCATTAAAATTAATTACTAATAGATCATCAATGAATCTGAGAAAGAGAGAATCAATTGGAAGATTACCATGTGATTTTACAAATCTATATTCTTGTAGAAAAAGAAAAATATTGCAGATGTTAGTACTGAAATTATTTCCCATGGGAATACCATTAATTTGTTGAAAAAGGTGGTCATTGAAAAGAATATAATTGTTGTAATATATAAATATATATATATATTTAATTTTATTATTCTGATAAAAAATATTTAGAGTTCTACATTTAACATTTCGTGCGTACAAAGTATACGTTAAAGAGCAGCTAAATCGGTTAACACCTAAAATTTAATAGAACGCTATATCAAATGGGTAAATTATAGAAAATATTTAAAATAAAATATAACTTTATCTTTTAGTTTACTTATTTTAATGGATTTTATTATTATAACTTTAGCTTTAACATAGCATACGGAATTAATTATTTTATCTAATAAATTGAGATATGTATTGAAACTATATCAACAGTGCTATTTTGAATTTCATCAGAATTTCAATCTCAAATAAATTTGCAAGCGGCTTTTCTCTATATCTGTACGTGTATGAAGCTAGTATTTTTAAATAGAATACAGTAAAATTAATTTTGTTATAATATATTTTTACGAAATGAAGTAGAGAAAGAAAGTTTCAGTTCCCAGTGGAATTTATAAGCTAATGAATATTTTTAAGAGATACGATTCTTGTAAAGATTATTATGTATTGTATAAGATATTTAAAACTACACTGGATAATCAAATTTTGGAGTAAAGAAAGTTGTTTATGTTTATCAAAGCAATAAAACTATTTCATTTAAGTGTTGGTATCGTATGTGTTTACCGATTTTCCTTTAACCGCATAATGATTATGTTCGCAATATATTTTTAATTTAATATTGGATTTTTGAAAATGGTTAGTAGACAACTTCCCGTAAACATTTAAAATATTAAAAAAAAATTCCAACTGTAATTATTTTTAGATATAATTTTTAGCTCATTTGCTTCATTAAACTGGTACTATTTGGAGGAATTTTAATTGTGGACAATTTATGTATATATATATATATATATATATATATATATATATATATATATATATATATATATATAAGCTCAAAATAAAGATAAAACAAAAAAAAATTATAGAAATATAAAAAAGGGGGGGGGGAAATGATAAGTAAAAAAATAACAAACAACAGTTTAAAAAAAAGGAGAAAAAAAAGAGAAAAAAAAAGAAAAAGAGGAAATTTTATTTAAAAAAAACCGGAAAAAAAAGATATAATCTTTTCATCAGCCAACACGATTATATCCGCAAAAAAGAGCTCTTTCCGATATTGTATCAATATAGCCAAAGCAAAATATATTAATACAATAGTGTGAGGAGCACTAAAAAAATTCTTTACAGAAATAACAACAATTAAAATAGAACACAATAAGTAAAAATAACATGTAAAAACAGAAAATAAAATAAAAGAAAAAGAAAAAAACAGTATAAAGCATAGACTATAAAACGAGTAGTAAAATCAGATGTACTTACATGGACGGGAAATTTTTCAAGAATGATTTAAAAATGTTTTCGCAACAGGATTGCCAGATTACAAAATATGAAAACAAAAGCGCAAATTGAGTGTAACTGGAGGGTTTTAAAGTGCCGTTCTTACTGCACTGCTGAAGAGATTTGTTAACCTGTGCTTTGATTTGTTAGTTACCAAGGATGGGCCCGAAATGGTTGTGCGCAAGGTAATATTAAACAGGATAATTTAAAAAAGTTGACCATAAATAGTTTTAGAAAATGGATGTTTATTTAAGAAAAAATATGAAATAGAAGAGAGAAACATAAATTGCCTGTTTTGCAAATACTTTTCGCCACGGATTTGCCCGAAATGGATTTGCACATGAAAAATTATATAAATTATCAAAGAAAATAATTTTAATGGATAATTTTAACCAAGGATTTGCCCGAAATGGATTTGCACATTTAAAAATTATACAAATTAACATAGAAATTATTTAGTAAATAATTTTGGCAATGGATTTACCCAAAATGGATTTGCGCACCTGAAAACTATATAAATTAGCAAAGAAAATGCTTAGTATATATATCCACAAAAATATACGATTAATTCAATGATTTTATATAAAATTTTATTACTATAGTTGGGTATCCATTGTTATTTATCAAATTTTGAATTTCCCATCCATTTAAGTACATCTGATTTGGCTACTCGCTTTATAGTCTATGTTTTATACTATTTTTTTCTTTTTCTTTTATTTTATTTTCTGTTTTTACTGTTATTTTTACTTATTGTGTTCTATTTTATTTGTTGCAATTTTTGTAAAAAAATTTTTGAGTACTCCTCACACTATTGTATTAATATATTTTGCTTTGACTATATTGATGCAATATCAGAAAGAACTCTTTTTTGCGGATATAATCGTGTATGCTGATGAAAAGATTGTACCTTTTTTTCCGGCTCTTTTAAATAAAATTTCCTCCTTTTTTTTAAACTATTGTTTGTTATTTTTTTCATATGTCTGTAATTTTTCTTTGTTTTATCTTCATTTTAAACTTATCTAATGAGTTCTGTTTACTTGCAGCATATGCGCAATAAATTAAACTTATTGTTTTTCTTAACTTTCTTCGTGTTTTCTTGTATTTATTTATTGATATATATATAAAATATATATATATATAGATATAGATATAAAAACTTAAGGCAATAAGGAGATGAAGTTGCTTTATATTTAAGAGTAACATTTATGCATCTATATTTTTATTAATACCGATTCCAGATCAGTACTTTACAAATTCTATTATCCTGCTCGAAGATTTTCAACATTTTGAATCGATATATTGTAAGTCTTAAAATCACTTTCTTGTTACTATAATTCAACTTGAATGGTCAAATTTCAACTCAATTAACTTTTAATTATTTTGACTTCCGCCTAATGTGTTTGTTATTTTACGCTGTAAAAATTTCCGGATCAAATTAAGGTTTAAAGTACAGAAACTTAAATAGTACCATGCATAAAATCTTTACTCAATTGTATATTGTGCTTTGAAATTTAATTTGATGTATGTAAATATAATTTCCAAACAGCGTTCCAAAAGTAATTTTTTGAAAAAACACCAACAAAATTTCTTTTTTTATGCAGTAACAAAAATATGATATGATAATAAAATAAAACCAATTTTTTCATATATTTTCAAAGAAAACTTAAGCTTTATTAAAGAAAAAATATTTTACTAGTTGCTTAAATTTCATTAATTCAAAATCCATTAATAGCCTGTTTTTTATCTATCCCAAAAAATTTTCGCTAAAAAAGATGAACAAAAAAGTATCTAAAAATGAACCAAGCTTCCGAACAACTTAAATAGAATGTATAGAAAAATAATAGCAAAAAAGATAAAGATGATGAACTAGATGCCAGTAATCGATAGCGTTTCTAGTGTGTAACTACCATACCAGCTGTTACACCCACAGTTTTCTGATTGCTTTATTGATGCTGATAGGGATTGTTCTACTGGTTATAATACATAAAAGCTATTGCAATATCCAAAGGACTACAATCATTGAAAAATGCGCACTAAAAATAGATATAAGTGCCGATGAACGCATTTAGCTATAATGGAATCGCTCTGAAATGAACGTTGTCTTAATTATATTTAAAAATACAATATTCCCGTAAAAATTTAATCACAGAAATTTCAATCAAACTCTCCAAATATTAAAATTTTTTAAACGCTAATACATAGTGCGAATTAATAAAGTGCGTTTGTGAAAAAGGTGTGATAGGTTGAAGGCAGCATATTTTTAAAACCTGTTTTAAGTCAGCTATTTGTTACACGACAGCTTTATACATAGTATTTGCGTGCTGAATGTCGGCATACAAACACGTACTGATGGCGTGGTTGTAAGTACACAGTTAAAAAGCGTTGCTCATAATTACAAAAAAAAATTCCGCCATATAAGGCTACTCAACTCTGCCTGAAATGGGGTGTACATGAAAACCAAATCATTATATCAAAAGTTGTTCAGCATGGTCTGTTCTTTTCGCACCTTACAACTACGAGTTAGACCATCTTATTTCGAACCAAGATATTCTTGATTAGATTCCTGCAGACAGTCAACGAATATCACTCTCACACATGTATCCTTGAACAGTACGTCTGAGACAATGTAATTTGTTAGAATTATATAAGATTCGAAGTCATTGCATTTTCAAAACCAAATGTCCTTGTTTTAGAGCTAATTTAACAAAATTTTTCTGAATTTTGAGAAACTCTTTTTTACACTGTAACAAATACGAGTAACAGAATGTTATTTGATTCATCATTTCGTATCCGTGTTTACAGAATTCTGCGTAAGCAGAGAACAATTGTGTTCCTAAACACAGATGTTCTCATGAATGTGTTCCTTTGTAGTAGCGATATATTGATATATCTGGCAAAACATAAACATTAAAACTTACAATAAATCACGAAAAAATCAAATATAATAAATTTGGGATGAATTATTATTATAGCAAAATAAACTGAAGGCAAGATTAAAGCAGACGTTAAACTTAATTTTTTTTCCCGATGAAAATTAATTTTCAAGATGTAAAATAATGAAAAATGACTAAAATTGCCACATCTTTTGCAATCAACGAAATTTAGATGTGAATTTTTTATGACTCATTGTATGTCATAGTTGGTCAGAGAACCCACATGCGGATATTTACCGAATATATAAATGTCCTTATGTGTTTTTTTATTCTATTTTATACTTTTTGCTATTTAAATAGTTGCTATAATAGTCAAATTGGATAGGGCGCCCAAACAGATAAGTTGATTTGAAATGGAACATACAATAAATTTAATATATAAAAATAAATGAAAAATGCACACAAACTTAAAAATTAAAAATTTGCTTGCAAGGATATCATTATTTCTAAAGTTCTTCATTTTTTCCCTTCATATGTTTTCTACAATTAACTAGAACATAAATAGTAATTTATCTTGCAAAATTGATTGAAAATAGGCTGATATTCTTTAAAAGAAATATAACTTTTTCTAATTAAGTGCTCAACTAATAATTTCAGCAAAATTTTGAGTTAATTATTTACGAATAATTAATTGTAAAATCAATCTCTATTGTTCAGTGTTTAAATGCCCAGAGAATTCTTCTTTTCTTTTTCAATGTTCTCCTTTATTTCCTGTGTAATATATTTTTTACAAGAATGTAAGTAGAAAAATTCTAATTAAACTACCGTACCGCATGGTAATGACATTTCAAGTAAAAAAAATAATTCTTATTAATAATACCAAAATATATGATATTGAAACCATTTATTTCGTAATTTTTCCGTTTATATGATAAGAGTTTGCGTGAAATTCCATTTATGAAATTTGAAACGTGAAATTCGTTACGTGTTACATGTTAAGAGAAATTACGTTCAAAACTATTGTTTTTAATGCCACATAGTAAAAAGTACATTGTCTAGAACTTCACTATAAAATTAGCAAATTTGCACCTCATTTTCCAAAACGTATCATGTAAACCATATATTATTGATAATTTTACCAAAATCATTATCAAACCGCTTATGTAAATGTTACCTAGCCATTAACACGGTAAATTTTAACATATTCTGGTTTTGACCATACTTTCTTTCTCAGTTCAAATTAAAATATTTCTTAATTCAGCATTTTCTTTTCATTCTATTAAATAATAATAAGCAATAATATAATGGATCAAAAGTTTTTTTTTAAAATCTAATCAGCAATTGTGTTATATTATGAAATAATAATAACAATAATAATTTTTAAAGTTTATGCTCACACGATCTTAAGTTTATTAATAACCAAACAACACCTTACATTAGAAATTAAATTAAATTAATCGAAATATATGTTGCTTTAGTCTTTTAAAACAATGTAATGGGAAATTTTACGGAAGAAAATGATCAGAAAACTGATAACCATATTATACTTGGAACCAAACATTTCTAAAAATGTACGAAAATAAAAATTTTAAATCCTTTTAAGGTAAAAATTGCGCGCTTCTAGAAATTTCGCCGTATGTCACTGACAAAGAGTTAATGGCAAAACACACCTGTCTTTGAAAATAATTAAATTTCTCTTGTAAGCTTCGTTAAAAAGCTTTGCGGCGTCAATATTTTATTTCCGTCTTCTCTAATTATTTATTTGCTTTTGTTAGTTTTTAATTTTAGTACAATATTTTTGCATCTCCTACTTCTGTTACTTTTAATTTATGGGGCATTATTTTTATTTGATATCTTTTTTGTTTTATTTGTAGTTCATCATCACATCAGGAAACGATATATGTGCTCTCTTACAATGTCATTCGAAAAATAACTCATTTTTAATACCTATTAGGGTTTATAAGCCTTTGAAAATTAAAATGCTATTCTAGCCATATTGTACTAAATGTGTAAATAACGCTTTTTAACTGCAATTATTATTTTTTAGAAGAGTTTTAGAATGTGTTTTATATATATGTTACGGTGAACGGCCGAAATAGGTGGTTGTTGACTTTCACCAGTGAATTTGAAGAAACACCAAAAACGTAGGTCAAAGATCGAATATTTCATTACGTTCTTGTACATTCGGACCCGCACCGGTGTATGTCAACAATCAGATTGTCACTTTGGTAAAGTCCGAAATATTTGTTATATCCAATTTTATATTAATTTATTCGTTGATATTATTATATTTATTTGATATATTTATATTTATTGTATATTTTAATACTTACTGACGATAGATTAGACATCAGTGTAGAGTATACCGAGCCAGTTAAGGTTAAGTGCCACTTCCCGGTATACCCTACACTGATGATTTTTTAAGGTTAAGTGCCACTGCCCGGTATACCCTACACTGATGTTTTTTTAAGGTCAAGTGCCATTGCCCGGTGTATATTTGCCCGATACTTGGTGCATACCGGACAGTGGCACTTAACCTTAAAAAAAAAACATCAGTTTAGGGTATACCGGGCAAATGTAAATGTATGGACCGATACTCCAAACACTGATGTTTCTTCTGATATATAGTCAGTAAGTATTAAAATATCGAATAAATGTAATTATATCCACGAATAAATTCATATCAAATCGAATGTAACGAATATTTCGGACATTCACCAAAGCGACTATGATTGTTGACATTCACCGGTGAAAGTCAGAAGTAAGGGGTTTTAGCAAATATTTCGGACATACACCAAACGACAAGGTGATTGTTGACATTCACCGGTGAGTGTCGGACATTCACCAGATTTCGGTCATTGACCGTAACATACACATGTGTTACCGTGAATGACCGAAATCACGACAATGTCGACTTTCACCGGTGAATGTCAACAATCACATAGTCGCCTTGGTGAATGTCCGAAATATTTGTTATATCCAACTTAATATGAATTTACTCATTGATATTATTATATTTAATCGATGTTTTAATATCTGCTGAGGACATATTAGGAGAAACATAAGTGTTTGGTGTACCGGTTAAATGCACACAGGGCAGTGGCATTTGACCTTAAAAAAAGTTGAAGTAGGGTATACCGGGCAAATGTATACCGGGCAGTGGCCCTTAACTAGACCTAGTATATATTTCGAACATTTACCAAAGCGATATGTGATTGTCAACATTCACCGTGGAAGTCAACAATCACCAATTTATTCAATACAATCTTATTTGAAAAAACTATATTTTTTTCTGAAAAGAAATTTCTATTTCTTTTTAATCTGAATAATATCGTAAATGCTACCAAGATATTGAGTAAATAATGATGATTGATTGGCTCTCAATTTAATTACTGGCTTCAGAAAAATTTTAAAAGAAATCTTCAAAGAAGGGAACCCGTTTACCTCTTCATGGAAGTTCCATAGAACACCTTCTGGAAACCACTGCCTTAGAGCATGGAATAAAAGCAATTTAATTGGTTAAATTTACATTTAAGTTTTGTATTTTTTTCTGAAGTTGAACACCAGACTATAACTATATTTTTGAAAACTGGAATTTCCTTTAAATAGTAACTATATGAATGGAAAATTGACCAAATGAATGAAAAAAATATAATATATTTTGATTTTTATTACCAGAATTATATTTACGTTAGAATTTTTATTACCATACAGAACGATATTTTTAACCGGAGTTTTTTTTCGTGCATGCATATGAATAATATAAAATTGAAATATTTATTGAAAAAGCATATATTTAAAGTAATTCTTAAATAAAATAATCACTAAAATAACCTTTTTTGCATTTTAAACCTAAGAAGTTTTTTGACATTGCTGATTTAATATTCCTTATAGAAGCACTTATGTAGAAGAAAAGATATTCAATTCAAAAACTAATTATTGTAAAAGCACTTAAATGAATTAAAAACATGTATTTTAGATAGAAATTTTCTTAAAATAAGTAAATATTTAAAACATTATGAATTAAATATTTAATTCTACTTCTAAGCAATTTAAGCTAAATAGCTAACTTTTTCTTATGTATCCCTTCGGTGAATATACGACATTTATTCTTAAAGTAGAAACTTCTACTTAATTACTTTATTGCAGGACTAACATTCTTCTTTAGCTAATATCCAATATATTTGTATATTTATTTTTCTTCTCCATGTTTTCTTTCAAATAATAAAAACTATACGTTATTTCGTATTTATAAGTTCCTTAATACGATAGTGTGAGTAGTACCATTTAAATACCTTGGAATTGGCGAAATTAAGCTACATTACATACATAAATTATTATATTCACAAATAAAACATGTAATTTTAGTCAATGTGCATTTCCCCCAGAACTTTTAAAGTTAATGGCGTATATGCGAGTAAATTATAGCCCTATTTTACTTAACAGTATTATATAATTTAATTTATTTTGAATTTCATTTTGTGTAACCTTACTTCCTTAAAAAAAATTTCTTGAAAATAATTTATTACAATATAATACGAATTGGCAGATTTTAATTGAATAATATTCTTAATAAGATATTTAAATACATTTCTTAATAAAACATCTAATTACTTATCTTAATTAATTTGAGTAATGAACTTGACTTCTTTACTGAAGTTTATAATATACCTTCAAAGATAAATGGCTTAATTCCCAGTAATCACTTTAAGTAATTCACGCTGTCTCTTAATTTATGTTAGACTAAATAGCAGGTGTCTATTTTAAAAACCAAAATATCAAAGATTTCGTTTTTTTTAGTTGAAAATCAGAAATTTCATACTTCAAAGGAATATTTTATTTATTATTATCTTTCCTCATTTTCATCGATTTCTAGCTAATTTACCAGTAAAAGGTTGAAATGGCATTGAAATTTTTGTTTATTTTTTGTATCATGTCTTCATTATAATTCCTCTCTTAGAAAAGGACTCATAGAAAATTAGGTTCAAAGCTCTGAAGGACGCGCTGTAAGATGTATGAGCAAGTTAACGTGTACGCTCAGCTGATTAATGGGTTCGCTTCGTCCATCAAAATATTTTAGTAAAATGCTATCATTTTTACTCTTTTATTGAAATAATTAGTTTAAATTAACTATACATTAAATTCCTAGTGCACTTTAGCATCCAAATAGAGTCTCGGTGCTGCCATCTAGTGTGGCTGAAACTAGACGCCCAAATTAACATGAGCAACGGTATCTCTCCCATTGTGGTGGTCCTGAAAGAGTGGATACCACCTCTGGAGAACGCACTAGGTCTGCTCATCGGCAAGACCGATTGTGCAGCTCATTGTTAATAAAAAATAAATAAATAAATAAAATAAATTTTAGAAAAATTAACTATACTTTTATTGTAACATATTACTGATGTAAATTATTATTGTAAATAATTATTGATACCTTTAATGCAAATATTAGAAATTGCAACTAATTTAGTTAAATAATTTTTAATGAAGTTTGTAAAAGGTTATTGATAGTTTTTACAACAATTAAAATAATTGTAGTCACAGAAGCTGAAGACTTCGTTCAAAATGAGGATGACCGCAGAAATGTCGGCTTCTACTCTAAGAAATTAGGTATCACATGAGGTTAGATCGAGAAGAAAAAGGGCTTAACTAGCAATGGAAATCACGCTTGACTAGCACTGGAAATCTCTGCAAATGATGGAAATTGATTTGGTATTGATGCGTTATAATTAGTCGAAATTCACTCAAAACTATGTTTCCCTACTTAATGTACCATTAACTAGTAACTTTTTCAACTAATGTGCTTGAAAGTTAAGCACAATATTCCCAATAAATATAATTTTCGTTTACGTCGGGATTTATCTTTTCATTGCATTGACAAGTTTTAAGTTATCCACAAAAATGCAACCTATTTTATGCTATTTTTAAAATGTTCTTTTCAAATCACTGCCATTTTGTGAAAAAAATTATTTTAAGTTTTCTCCTCGCAATGAGAACTATATATATATATATATATATATATATATATATATATATATATATATATATATATATATATATATATATATATATATATATATATATATATATATATATATATATATATATATATATATATATATATATATATATATATATATATATATATATATATATATATATATATATATATATATATATATATATATATATATATATATTTAAGAAAATCGAAAAACACAATTTTATTCGCCAAATTTATGATTTTATCTCATTTGCCAAGGTGGCGAATGCTTATCACTGGCCCTGAAAACGGAATCAACTTTGGTTAATATTCTTTTCAACTTACGAGCACAGCAAATAATGGATAATTTAAAAAAAATAAG